>NC_143029.1:92257500-92275000 GCF_057628025.1 Oncorhynchus mykiss | reverse complement strand
GTGAAATCCATAGATTAGGGCCTAGTGAATTTATTTAAATTGACTGATTTCCTTATATGAACTGTAATTCTGTAAAATCTTAGAAATTGTTGGCTAAAAAACGTACCCATTTGAAACTGCCTATTTCTCAGGCCCAGAAACTAGAATATGCATATAATTGTCAGATTGGGATAGAAAACACTCTAAAGTTTCAAAAACGGTCAAAATATTGTCTGTGAGTATAACAGAACTGATATTGCAGGAAAATCAAACCAGGAAGTGCTGTTTTTCCTGAAAGCTCTCTGTTCCATTGGATGCCTTGCCTCCATTTAAAAGGATATCAAACAGATTCCTTTTCTTATGGCTTCCCCAAGGTGTCAACAGTCTTTAGACATAGTTTCAGGCTTTTATTTTGAAAAATGAGCGAGAAAGATAACATCGCGTCAGTGGATAGCTGGGTGTTCGCAGAGTTTTGCTTGCGCAACAGAGTGGGGCAGCCATTGTCTCTCCCTCGTGACTGCTCGTGACCGCTCGAGCCTGTGGAATTCTGAACATAAAGCGCCAAACAAATGGAGGTATTTTGGATATAAAAATCATCTTTATGGAACAAAAGGAACATTTATTGTGTAACTGGGAGTCTCGTGAGTGCAAACATCCGAAGATCATCAAAGGTAAGCGATTTAATCTATTGCTTTTCTGACTTTCGTGATCAATCTACTTGGCTGCTAGCTGTTTGTAATGTTTTGTCTACTGAGAGATGTTCTTACATAAACGCTTGTTATGCTTTCACCGAAAAGCTGTATTGAAATCTGACACGCCAGGTGGATTAACAACAAGCTAAGCTGTGTTTTGCTATATCGCACTTGTGATTTCATGAAAATTACATATTTTTAGTCATTTAATTTGAATTTGGCGCACTGCAATTCAGCGGGTGTTGATGAAAATGATCCCACTAAAGGGATGGGTGTGTAAAGAAGTTAATGGTTGTGTTTTTGTATTCTTATGACTGGGACCTACTGGCTTATTATGTCTGAGTTTATGGACTGCTTATCCTTTAACATCATGCTGTGTGTGACTGCTGTCTTTCCATCAGCCCTATGCAGCCTGTAGAAGTGGGTATAATTAGAGTGGGTGGGTATACCTACTTACCCTAATTATTAGGGTATACCCACTTCTACAGGCACCACTACGCCACTGCTAACAAGAAACAAATAATGTTCCTGTTGTCAATTAGAGATATTTTTAAAGAGCTGTGTGGAGAAGGGAATGTGGATAGAACTGCTGCGTTATTGGGAAGAAGCAATGACAATCGGGGAGAATATCCCATTCGCTGGCCACGAAAGTAGCCGACCAATGCAGAGAGAGAGAAAGAGAGTGAGAGCAGCTGATTCGATGATCCTGCAGAACAGAGGTAAGTGTTCTACTCTACGGCCTTTGGGCAGAGCCAGTAGAAACAATCACATATGATGTGGTTCACAATTATTATAATGGCGGTTTTACAACCTTAGGTATCCTCTGAGAGTGATATGTAATGCTCTTTGAAACAGCACTCTTCAGTCATTGTAAACTACCTCTAATACGTACACCTCTCAGGGTATTTCAAATAGCCGTTAGGCAGGCCTAGTTATAAGTTGTGTTTCGAATGGTACCATTTTCTCTACATAGAACACTGCTGGTGGTGCACTATTTAGGGAATAGGGGGCCCATTTGGGAATCATTCGTACTTCTATCTCTAAAAATACACTGTAGCCAAGCCAATAAGCCAGCCCCATTACTAGAGGTTCTAAACATTGGTCCAATCAGAGATACTTGGTATTCTAATAGGAGTCATATGAACATGTGTTCTGTGATTTATTCTCTAGGTTTAATGTGAATGTGGTTTTAATCAACTCGAGGTTGACTTTCCCTACAGTCACTGTGCTTATTAGAGGGGTTTACACATGAGAACAGTGAAAAGAGAGCGAGAGAGAACAACTATCGCTACCTGGTGGCCTGTTATTGTAATGACAACTGGAGAGTTCTTCAGATGCCCTGGCATATTGATGTCCGGCTGATGGTTAATGCCAAGACTTTCTGGCTAATGACTGTTTTGTCAAATGTACACTATAGTGGCCTGGAAATACGATTACATTTCTAAAGTAGACAAATAATTAATGGAAAACAACTTTGCCATCATTATGAAGTCGTCATGTTTACTTTAGAGAGATGGCAATGATGCAATCAGCTAGCAATGTTGGTCAGAAATAGCTAGCAATGCTAACGTTAGCTAGCTAGCTAAAGTTTACTACATCTAAACTCAATCTGGAGACATCACAAGGATGACAAATGCTTGTCCTACTAATTATTTATAATCTGTTCAAATGGCTCCATACTGGATCAATCAAACAAATCTATTTATTTATAAAGCCCTTTTTACATCAGCTGATATCTCAAAGTGCTGTACAGAAACCCAGCCTAAAACCCCAAACAGCAAGCAATGCAAGCAAACTCCCTAGAAAGGCCAAAACCTAGGAAGAAACCTAGAGAGGAACCAGGCTATGTGTGGTGGCCAGTCCTCTTCTGGCTGTGCCGGGTGGAGATTATAACAGAACATGGTCAAGATGTTCAAATGTTCATAAATGACCAGCATGGTCGAATAATAATAAGGCAGAACAGTTGAAACTGGAGCAGCAGCATGACCAGGTGGACTGGGGACAGCAAGGAGTCATCAGACCAGGTAGTCCTGAGGCATGGTCCTAGGGCTCAGGTCCTCCGAGAGAAGAGAGAGTGAAAGAGAGAGAGAGAGAGAGAGAGAAAGAGAGAGAATTAGAGGGAGCATACTTAAATTCACACAGGACACTGAATGAGACAGGAGAAGTACTCCAGATATAACAGACTGACCCTAGCCCCCCAACACAATCTATTACAGCATAAATACTGGAGGCTGAGACATTGTTACACTGTGTAATCCTTCTTGGAATGCCTGATAGTCAAATACCGACCCTTCCACCTCCCAAGGGAGTTTTTTGCTATTATCATGACTATTGTATACATTCTACCACATTCTACCTAAATAACAAGCTAACTTAAATCCAAAAGGCTGCTTTTCCGGTTGCTGGCGATTTGAATTTCAAATCATTAAAACACGTAATGCACAACTTCCATCAACACGTCTTCAAAGCCACTAGGGGAGATAAAGTCCTAGACCACTGTTATTCTAACCTCAAGTAAGCAGACTAGGCCCTCCCTCATCAGGGCTATCACGCACAGGGCTACCACATACAGGGCTATCGTAGACAACCCTGAGGATACAGACATACAGGGCTATCGTAGACAACCCTGAGGATACGGACATACAGGGCTATCGTAGACAGCCCTGAGGATACGGACATACAGGGCTATCGTAGACAGCCCTGAGGATACGGACATACAGGGCTATCGTAGACAACCCTGAGGATACGGACATACAGGGCTATCGTAGACAGCCCTGAGGATACGGACATACAGGGCTATCGTAGACAACCCTGAGGATACGGACATACAGGGCTATTATAGACAACCCTGAGGATACGGACATACAGGGCTATCGTAGACAACCCTGAGGATACAGACATACAGGGCTATTATAGACAACCCTGAGGATACGGACATACAGGGCAATCGTAGACAACCCTGAGGAAACGGACATACAGGGCTATCGTAGACAACCCTGAGGATACGGACATACAGGGCTATCGTAGACAGCCCTGAGGATACGGACATACAGGGCTATCGTAGACAACCCTGAGGATACAGACATACAGGGCTATCGTAGACAACCCTGAGGATATGGACATACAGGGCTATCGTAGACAACCCTGAGGATACAGACATACAGGGCTATCGTAGACAACCCTGAGGATACGGACATACAGGGCTATCGTAGACAACCCTGAGGATACAGACATACAGGGCTATTATAGACAACCCTGAGGATACGGACATACAGGGCTATCGTAGACAACACAGAGGATACGGACATACAGGGCTATCGTAGACAACCCTGAGGATACGGACATACAGGGCTATCATAGACAACCCTGAGGACGGGAACAAGTACAGGAAGTCCCGCTATGGCCTCAATGTGGTCTCAATTCATTATGTGATCTGAGGATGATTCCGCGGGCCGTATTGAATCAGATCGCATCAGGCCGCATACCGCCCCCAGGGCCAGCCTTTGCCTTGCCCTAGAGGGTTCCCTAACAACCATCTGAAATGCCTTAGAGGGTTCCCTAACAACCGTCTGAAATGCCCTAGAGGGTCACCTAACAACCGTCTGAAATGCCCTAGAGGGTTCCCTAACAACCGTCTGAAATGCCCTAGAGGGTCCCCTAACAACCGTCTGTAATGCCCTAGAGGGTTCCCTAACAACCGTCTGAAATGCCCTAGGGGGTTCCCTAACAACCGTCTGAAATGCCCTAGAGGGTTCCATAACAACCGTCTGAAATGCCCTAGGGGGTTCCCTAACAACCGTCTGAAATGCCCTAGAGGGTTCCCTAACAACCGTCTGAAATGCCCTAGAGGGTTCCCTAACAACCGTCTGAAATGGCCTGGAGGGTTCCTTAACAACCATCTGAAATGCCCTAGAGGGTTCCCTAACAACCGTCTGAAATGCCCTAGAGGGTTCCCTAGCAACCGTCTGAAATGCCCTAGAGGATTCCATAACAACCGTCTGAAATGCCCTAGAGGGTTCCCTAACAACCATCTGTAATGCCCTAGAGGGTTCCCTAACAACCATCTTTAATGCCCTAGAGGGTTCCCTAACAACCGTCTGTAATGCCCTAGAGGGTTCCCTAACAACCGTCAGTAATGCCCTAGAGGGTTCCCTAACAACCGTCTGAAATGCCCTAGAGGGTTCCCTAACAACCGTCTGTAATGCCCTAGAGGGTTCCCTAACAACCGTCTGTAATGCCCTAGAGGTTTCCCTAACAACCGTCTGTAATGCCCTAGAGGGTTCCCTAACAACCGTCTGAAATGCCCTAGAGGGTTCCCTAACAACCGTCTGTAATGCCCTAGAGGGTTCCCTAACAACCGTCTGTAATGCCCTAGAGGGTTCCCTAACAACCGTCTGTAATAACCTAGCGGGTTCCCTAACAACCGTCTGAAATGCCCTAGAGGGTTCCCTAACAACCGTCTGTAATGCCCTAGAGGGTTCCCTAACAACCGTCTGAAATGCCCTAGAGGGTTCCCTAACAACCGTCTGAAATGCCCTAGAGGGTTCCCTAACAACCGTCTGTAATGCCCTAGAGGGTTCCCTAACAACCGTCTGTAATGCCCTAGAGGTTTCCCTAACAACCGTCTGTAATGCCCTAGAGGGTTCCCTAACAACCGTCTGAAATGCCCTAGAGGGTTCCCTAACAACCGTCTGTAATGCCCTAGAGGGTTCCCTAACAACCGTCTGTAATGCCCTAGAGGGTTCCCTAACAACCGTCTGTATTGCCCTAGCGGGTTCCCTAACAACCATCTGAAATGCCCTAGAGGGTTCCCTAACAACCGTCTGTAATGCCCTAGAGGGTTCCCTAACAACCGTCTGTAATGCCCTAGAGGGTTCCCTAACAACCGTCTGTAATGCCCTAGAGGGTTCCCTAACAACCGTCTGTAATGCCCTAGAGGGTTCCCTAACAACCATCTGAAATGCCCTAGAGGGTTCCCTAACAACCGTCTGAAATGCCCTAGAGGGTCACCTAACAACCGTCTGAAATGCCCTAGAGGGTTCCCTAACAACCGTCTGTAATGCCCTAGAGGGTTCCCTAACAACCGTCTGAAATGCCCTAGGTTGTTCCCTAACAACCGTCTTTAATGCCCTAGAGGGTTCCCTAACAACCGTCTGTAATGCCCTAGAGGGTTCCCTAACAACCGTCTGTAATGCCCTAGCGGGTTCCCTAACAACCGTCTGAAATGCCCTAGAGGGTTCCCTAACAACCGTCTGTAATGCCCTAGAGGGTTCCCTAACAACCGTCTGTAATGCCCTAGAGGGTTCCCTAACAACCGTCTGTAATGCCCTAGAGGGTTCCCTAACAACCGTCTGTAATGCCCTAGAGGGTTCCCTAACAACCGTCTGTAATGCCCTAGAGGGTTCCCTAACAACCGTCTGAAATGCCCTAGAGGGTTCCCTAACAACCGTCTGTAATGCCCTAGAGGGTTCCCTAACATCCATCTGAAATGCCCTAGAGGGTTCCCTAACAACCGTCTATAATGCCCTAGAGGGTTCCATAACAACCGTCTGTAATGCCCTAGAGGGTTCCCTAACAACCATCTGTAATGCCCTAGAGGGTTCCCTAACAACCGTCTGTAATGCCCTAGAGGGTTCCCTAACAATCGTCTGTAATGCCCTAGAGGGTTCCCTAACAACCGTCTGTAATGCCCTAGAGGGTTCCCTAACAACCGTCTGTAATGCCCTAGAGGGTTCCCTAACAACCGTCTGTAATGCCCTAGAGGGTTCCCTAACAACCGTCTGTAATGCCCTAGAGGGTTCCCTAACAACCGTCTGTAATGCCCTAGAGGGTTCCCTAACAACCGTCTGAAATGCCCTAGAGGGTTCCCTAACAACCGTCTGTAATGCCCTAGAGGGTTCCCTAACAACCGTCTGAAATGCCCTAGAGGGTTCCCTAACAACCGTCTGTAATGCCCTAGAGGGTTCCCTAACAACCGTCTGTAATGCCCTAGAGGGTTCCCTAACAACCGTCTGTAATGCCCTAGAGGGTTCCCTAACAACCGTCTTTAATGCCCTAGAGGGTTCCCTAACAACCGTCTGTAATGCCCTAGAGGGTTCCCTAACAACCGTCTGTAATGCCCTAGAGGGTTCCCTAACAACCGTCTGAAATGCCCTAGAGGGTTCCCTAACAACCGTCTGTAATGCCCTAGAGGGTTCCCTAACAACCGTCTGAAATGCCCTAGAGGGTTCCCTAACAACCGTCTGTAATGCCCTAGAGGGTTCCCTAACAACAGTCTGTAATGCCCTAGAGGGTTCCCTAACAACCGTCTGTAATGCCCTAGAGGGTTCCCTAACAACCGTCTGTAATGCCCTAGAGGGTTCCCTAACAACCGTCTGTAATGCCCTAGAGGGTTCCCTAACAACCGTCTGTAATGCCCTAGAGGGTTCCCTAACAACCGTCTGTAAGGCCCTAGAGGGTTCCCTAACAACCATCTGAAATGCCCTAGAGGGTTCCTTAACAACTGTCTGTAATGCCCTAGAGGGTTCCCTAACAACCGTCTGAAATGCCCTAGAGGGTTCCCTAACAACCGTCTGTAAGGCCCTAGAGGGTTCCCTAACAACCGTCTGTAATGCCCTAGAGGTTTCCCTAACAACCGTCTGTAATGCCCTAGAGGGTTCCCTAACAACCATCTGTAATGCCCTAGAGGGTTCCCTAACAACCGTCTGTAATGCCCTAGAGGGTTCCCTAACAACCGTCTGTAATGCCCTAGAGGGTTCCCTAACAACCGTCTGTAATGCCCTAGAGGGTTCCCTAACAACCATCTGTAATGCCCTAGAGGGTTCCCTAACAACCGTCTGTAATGCCCTAGAGGGTTCCCTAACAACCGTCTGAAATGCCCTAGAGGGTTCCCTAACAACCGTCTGTAATGCCCTAGAGGGTTCCCTAACAACCATCTGAAATGCCCTAGAGGGTTCCCTAACAACCGTCTATAATGCCCTAGAGGGTTCCCTAACAACCGTCTGTAATGCCCTAGAGGGTTCCCTAACAACCGTCTGTAATGCCCTAGAGGGTTCCCTAACAACCGTCTGTAATGCCCTAGAGGGTTCCCTAACAACCGTCTGTAATAACCTAGCGGGTTCCCTAACAACCGTCTGTAATGCCCTAGAGGGTTCCCTAACAACCATCTGTAATGCCCTAGAGGGTTCCCTAACAACCGTCTGTAATGCCCTAGAGGGTTCCCTAACAACCGTCTGTAATGCCCTAGAGGCACCAATTCTTCACATTTTAAAGTGCATCGTAGATCATTCTACACACAAGCTGCAAAAAAAAGCTCAAAGCAGATCAACAGTGGAAATCAAAGGGCTCTCCATAGGAGGGCCAGCACACATTCTGATTCACAATGCTAAGTGTACCGAACCTGTCGCCCGTAAAGTGCAATGCACTAGGATGAACTGCACCCAATGGCCTTCAATACAGTGGCAGCTGCATTCATTTAGATGATATCGCCATAATCAATAACCAGAAGGATGTTGGCTGAATGGTTTGTTTCCTGCTATTTAAACAAAAGACTGTTCCTATTGAAGAAGCCTATTTTAATTCTTAATTTCTTCACTAATTAATCAACATCGACGATGCATTTTGAAAGATACAACACCTTGTCCTGTTACAGCCTGAATTTAAAATGGATTACATTTGGATTTTGGTCTACACACCATAATGTCAAAGTGGAATTATGTTGTTCAATTTTTTTTATTTTTTATTAATACAAAATTTAAAGTTGAAATGTCAATAGGTATTCACCCCTTTGTTATGACAAGCCTAAATAAAGTTCAGGAGTAAAAATGTGCTTAACAAGTCACATAATAAGTTGCATGGACTCACTCTGTGTGCAATAATAGTGTTTATCGTGATTTTTGAATGACTACCTCATCTCTGTACCCCGCACATACAACTAACTGTAAGGTTCCTGAGTCGAACAGTACATTTCAAACACAGAATCAACTACAAAGACCAGGGAGGTTTTCTACTGCCTCACAAAGAGGAGCACCCGTTGATATTTTTTTAACCTTTATAAAACTAGGCAAGTCATTTAAGAACAAATTATTATTTTACAATGAGGGCCTACACCAGCCAAACCCAGATGACGCTGGACCAATTGTGAGCTGTCCTATGGGACTCCCAATCACAGCCGGTTGTGATACAGCCTGGATAGATGGGTAAAAATAAAAATATCAGACATTGAATATCCCTTTGATCATGGTGAAGTTATTAATTACACTTTGGATGGTGTATCAATACACCCAGTCATTACAAAGATACAGGCGTCCTTCCTAACTCAGTTGCTGGAGAGGAAGGAAACTGTTCAGGGATTTCACCATGAGACCAATGGTGACATTAAAACAGTTACATAGTTTAATGGCTGTGATAGGAGAAAACTGAGGATGGATCAACAACATTGTAGTTACTCCACAATACTAATATATTTGACAGCGTGAAAAGAAGGACTCCTGTACAGAATAAAGCATTAAAGTAATGCTGCTAAAAATGTGCCAAAGCAATTCACTTTTTGTCCTGAAAACAAGGTGTTTGGTGCAAATCTAATACAACACATCACTGAGTACAACTCTCCATATGTTCAAGCATGGTGGTGGCTGTATCATGTTATGGGTATGCTTGTCATCATTAAGGACTGGGGAGTTTTTCAGGATCAAAAAGAAACAGAATGCTGATGAATATATGCAAAATCCTAGAGAAAAATCTGGTTCAGTCTGTTTTCCACCAGACACTGGGATATTAATTCACATTTCAGCAGGACAATAACCTAAAACACAAGGCCAAATCGACACTGGAGTTGTTTACCAAACAGACAGTGAGTGTTCCTGTGCGGCCGAGTTACAGTTTTGACTTAAACCTACTGAAAATAGTTGTCTAACATTGATTAACAACCATGTTGATAAAGCTTGAAGAATTTTGAAAAGAATAATGGTCAAATGTTGCACTATCTAGGGTGTAGAGACATACCCAGAAAGACAAATAGCTGTAATCGCTGACAAAAGTGCTTCTACAAATATTCACTCAGTATTATGTACATTCAATAGTATTTCATTATAAATACATTTACTAACATTTCTAAAAACATGTTTTCACTTTGTCGTTATTGTGTGAGGGTGAGATCAAAAAAAAAGTTTTAATTCATTTTGTATTCAGGCTGTAACACAAATAAATGGGGAATAAGTCAAGGGGTATGAATACTTTCTGAAGGCTCTGTAGCGTTTCGTCAATCCACATGCCCAGATATTTAGGCAGGATACTCAAGTGGGCGAGTCCAAGGGGACACGTGTCTTAGACTTTATTTCAGGAGTCTAAAATACTCCACATTATCCAGAGGAGAAGACGGTATGAGAATTTCTAATCAGGGTTTCATATAGTGCACACCAGCTTTTCCTATTGGCCAGCTCCTAGTGATGTAAAGTACTTAAGTAAAAATACTTGAAAGTACTTCTTAAGTAGTTTTTATGGTATATGTACTTAACTATTTTTTACATTTTTTTGACAACTTTTACTTCACTACATTACTATAGAAAATAATGTACTTTCTACTCCATAAATTGTCCCTGACACTCAAAGGTATTCGTTACATTTTGAATGCTTAGCAGGACAGGAAAATGGTTAAATTATCAAGAGAACATCCCTGGTCATCCCTACTGCCTCTGATCTGGAGGACTCACTAAACAGAGAACATCCCTGGTCCTCCCTACTGCCTCTGATATGGTGGACTCACTAAACAGAGAACATCCCTGGTCATCCCTACTGTCTCTGATCTGGAGGACTCACTAAACAGAGAACATCCCTGGTCCTCCCTACTGCCTCTGATCTGGTGGACTCACTAAACAGAGAACATCCCTGGTCCTCCCTACTGCCTCTGATCTGGTGGACTCACTAAACAGAGAACATCCCTGGTCATCCCTACTGCCTCTGATCTGGAGGACTCACTAAACAGAGAACATCCCTGGTCATCCCTACTGCCTCTGATCTGGAGGACTCACTAAACAGAGAACATCCCTGGTCCTCCCTACTGCCTCTGATCTGGTGGACTCACTAAACAGAGAACATCCCTGGTCATCCCTACTGCCTCTGATCTGGAGGACTCACTAAACAGAGAACATCCCTGGTCATCCCTACTGCCTCTGATCTGTAGGACTCACTAAACAGAGAACAGATAACTTTTTCCACCACCGCCAGCTCCCATGGCTCATGTCATGGTGCAGTGATTTGTGGTGCTTTTAATAACCGTTTTGCTTCAGCTGGCCACCTGTTTGAAAGGATAGTCTCTGAAAATGCATCTCATTCCCACTAGAGGGAGTCCTGCACTCAGAACAGATTGTAGAACATGATGCACTAACAGACTAAACATACTTTATTTTAATTTCAACCATTTGATGTCTATGATGTACTAAAGGCTTTGCTGCAGTCACCTCAGAACAGATTGTAGAGAATGATGCACTAACAGACTTTATTTGATGTCTATGATGTACTAAAGGCTTTGCTAAAGACTAATGTTAAAAACATCCAAAAGGTGCTGATTCACTTGACCCCCTACTTACTGCAGCTCTCTGCCCTACTTACTGCAGCTCTCTGCCCTACTTACTGCAGCTCTCTGCCCTACTTACTGCAGCTCTCTGCCCTACTTACTGCAGCTCTCTGCCCTACTTACTGCAGCTCCCTGCCCTACTTACTGCAACTCTCTGCCCTACTTACTGCAACTCTCTGCCCTACTTACTGCAGCTCTCTGCCCCACTTACTGCAGCTCTCTGCCCCACTTACTGCAGCTCTCTGCCCTACTTACTGCAGCTCTCTGCCCTACTTACTGCAGCTCTCTGCCCTACTTACTGCAGCTCTCTGCCCTACTTACTGCAGCTCTCTGCCCTACTTACTGCAGCTCTCTGCCCTACTTACTGCAGCTCTTTGCCCTACTTACTGCAGCTCTCTGCCCTACTTACTGCAACTCTCTGCCCTACTTACTGCAGCTCTCTGCCCTACTTATTTCATTACATCATCTCCACAGGAGGCTGCTGAGGGGAGGACAGCTCATAATAATGTCCAGAAGGGAGCGAATGGAAACCATGTGTTTGATGTATTTACTCCCATTCCACCCATTCCGCTCCAGCCATTACCACGGGCCTGTCCTCCCCAATTAAGGTGCCACCAACTTCCTGTGGTCTCGTTCCACTACTGGACAGGCTCTCATCAGGGATTGCATTAATTTGGGGAGATTGCAAAATATGACCTTTTCATTCAAGACAGGAGGAACATATTGTTTCAGTTGATAATAAAACACATTTTGTTAAGTTACTTTTTCCTCAACTTGTTTCTATAAAACTTTCCAGCAAGTCAAGCTAGCTTACAGTGCTGCTAGCTAAAAGCTAGGCTATACTGTAGCTAGCAAACTCCACCTAGTAATTATAATAAAAAAACAAACGTCATTACCATCACAGACTTAAATGGGAGGCAACAGTCATAATATACTTGGCTTAACAGCCCATGTGTATTATTTAACATTACTATTAAAATAGTATTCACTTATAGGAATGGATCATTGTTTACAAGTTGCTAGTTATCCCATAAAGCCATCACCTAAAACCACATATTTTCATCTTCTTGTCTGGTTTGGTAACTTCCTGTTCTTCGACAAACTCTAGCTGGACAGAAGACGACGAAAAGTCTGTAAAATGTCAAAGTATACTGCGTCTGTCTCGCAACAGAGCCTTCAACCTCAAGCGGGCATTGTGTTTCCACGCCGTTGTGGACATCTGGCACAACGTAGCGGAGTGCTTATGGGTAATGTGAACAAGGTTCGCAACAAAGCATCCTTCACTCATGCTGCCAAACATACCCTTGTAAAACTGACCATCCTACCGATCCTCGACTTCAGCGATGTCATTTACAAAATAGCCTCCAGCACTCTACTCAACAAATTGGATGCAGTCTATCACAGTGCCATCCGTTTGGTCACCAAAGCCCCATACACTACCCACCACTGCGACCTGTATGCTCTCGTTGGCTGGCCCTCGCTTCATACTCGTCGCCAGACCCACTGGCTACAGGTCATCTACAAGTCTCTGCTAGGTAAAGCCCCACCTTATCTCAGTTCACTGGTCACCATAGCAGCACCCACCTGTAGCACACGCTCCAGTAGTTATATTTTACTGGTCACCCCCAAAGCCAGGGTGAGAGGGAGGGGCAGGGTGAGAGGGAGGGGTAGGGTGAGAGGGAGGGGTAGGGTGAGGGAGGTGCAGGGTGAGAGGGAGGGGCAGGGTGAGAGGGAGGGGTAGGGTTAGGGAGGTGCAGGGTGAGAGGGAGGGGTAGGGTTAGGGAGGGGCAGGGTGAGAGGGAGGGGTAGGGTTAGGGAGGGGCAGGGTGAGAGGGAGGGGTAGGGTTAGGGAGGGGCAGGGTGAGAGGGAGGTGCAGGGTGAGGGAGGGGCAGGGTGAGAGGGAGGGCCAGGGTGAGAGGGAGGGCCAGGGTGAGAGGGAGGGCCAGGGTGAGAGGGAGGGGCAGGGTGAGAGGGAGGGGCAGGGTGAGAGGGAGGGCCAGGGTGAGAGGGAGGGGCAGGGTGAGAGGGACCCTCCTTCCCCACTAACCAATAAAATGCTGTTTGTGTTCATGTGGAGAATTATTCTAGAAACTCTGACAAGGTAGACAAACAAACACACAGTGTATGAAATATGTTTAATATACTTCCCAAAGAATGAGCAAAAAACAGACATGAACAGTAGGGGGAAAAAAATCACTTCACAATATATTGGAAATAAAAAGCAATGAATACAAAACAATTTGAGAGAGATAAAATGTTTTCCTATAAGGCAGTTTCCTAGTCACCCTGTGCAAAATGTTTCCCCCGTAGAATTAGAATGATTCTACTCTAACGATTCTAGTTCTATTGTTTGAGACGTAGAATCGTCTCTGTCTGTCCAGTAACCTGAATATCACCCAGGAAATATATTCTACTATTCATATATACTGAACAAAAATATAACAGCAACATGTAAAGAGTTGGTCCCATGTTTCATGAGCTGAAAAAAAGAAGATTCCAGAAATGTTCCATACGTACAAAAATATGATTTCTATCTAATTTTGAGCACATTGTGTTTTACATCCCTGTTAGTGAGCATTTCTCCTTGGCCAAGGACCGCCCACGGCTGTGCCCCTACGCAGTCATGTGAAATCCATAGATTAAGCCCTAACGAAGTCATAGGACCAGTAACTCAGTAAAATGGTTGCGTTTATATTGTTGCTCAGTATTTATTCCACTCGGTTTATCCATATTGCAAGGTATCCCTTTTCACAATCCTGATTCGTTTTAATTTAATAAATGCCCCCCACAAATCCTTATTTTACTTGCAATGCAATTTACATAAGAACATGTCATCAAAACACACAACATGATGTAGTTTAAAGCAACACAACGTCATATTATTACTACAACACAATGACTACCACACTGGAATTAAATGTTCCCAACACTGGAATAAAACACACAATAGTTACATTGACAAAGACAACTTACCTCAAAACAAAAGCTGTTCTGATGACATGTCACCTCCCACTGGGCAGACGGCCATTCAACATCTATTCCATGTTGGTTCAAAACAAAAGCTGTTCTGATGACATGTCACCTCCCACTGGGCAGACGGCCATTCAACATCTATTCCATGTTGGTTCAAAACAAAAGCTGTTCTGATGACATGTCACCTCCCACTGGGCAGACGGCCATTCAACATCTATTCCATGTTGGTTCAAAACAAAAGCTGTTCTGATGACATGTCACCTCCCACTGGGCAGACGGCCATTCAACATCTATTCCATGTTGGTTCAAAGTCATTTCATTGAAATGACGTGGAAACAACGCTGATTCAACCAGTGTATGCCCAGTGGGCTGTAATCAGCATAAATAGTGTGTCAATTAAGTTCAATAATGTATTGTTTTTGGACATTCACAACAGATGGTATAATAGTGTATTATAGGACTTTTCTCAAGAGGGGTATGTACGTATTCTGGACCCGAGTGTGTCAGTGTAGATATGTACTCAATCATTTCGGCACTGTTGAACTGAATCAACCAACTGAATCAGCCAACTGAATCCACATAATTGAATCAACCAACTGAATCAGCCCACTGAATCAACTGCAGTATGACTGTGAGAAGGTGCTGATTGAGAGAGAGACAATGGACTGTGTTACTGTATAACCTCCCTCATGTTGACAGTAATGTTGTACACTGAATTGACCGATACTCTGCGACAGCAAAGCAACGTATTGATCTATAGTAGAAATGGGTCCTGATGGCTGCTGTTCAACCCAACTCCCCTACAGTACAGAACAGCTACTGGTCAGGTCCAGAAGGAAAGTCTTGATTCTTTCAGAGGAACTACTGCTAGTCCAGTTGGCTGTTTGTGAACACTACGGTGAGATGACTTTTCAGTCTAAAATGTTTGTTGTTCCAGTTGAGAGTTTTAAGATGCCTGAGTGAGTCCTGGAGAGGCCACAGAGTTAAACTATAATCCCTGAAGAGACACAGGCTGGGTTCTGCAGTGGTTATTCACCCAGGGATAAGTGGGACTGGCTGGTCTCTACTACAGTAGGGTCCAGGTAACTCTGCCAACCGTAGTTCCTTAGTTGACCGTTGGTCTAGGCTGGTAAGAGTTGTCCTCAGAGATGTCCTGATCCTCGCTGCCCATCAGACCTGAGATGTAAGGCAGACCTGCAGAGAGACAGAGACACAGAGGGACATGTCAATCATAACAAATACCTTGATATTCAAGCGTTGACACCAGCCAGACACTCTCTTCAGTAGTCATTCAGTGAATCGGGAAGTTGGTTGAAAAGTGTCATCTATATTTTTTATTAGGATCAATCAATTAACTGTCCAACCAAACATCATTTACCATCAAATGAAAGGAAATGGATCAAGAACTGACAGAGCTGGACAGAAAATAACTTCTCATTCAGTATAGCGATAGATGTCAAAAATAACAACGATTTGGAAATGAATCTGGTCTCCATAATAATACTATTATAGTCATTCATTACAGTTCAATCTTATTATTATAGTCATTCATTACAGTTCAATCCTATTATTATAATTAGTCATTCATTACAGTTCAGTCCTATTATTATAATTAGTCATTCATTACAGTTCAATCCTATTATTATAATTAGTCATTCATTACAGTTCAATCCTATTATTATAATAGTCATTCATTACAGTTCAATCCTATTATAATAGTCATTCATTACAGTTCAATCTTATTATTATAGTCACTCATTACAGTTCAATCCTATTATTATAATAGTCATTCATTACAGTTCAATCTTATTATTATAGTCACTCATTACAGTTCAATCCTATTATTATAATAGTCATTCATTACAGTTCAATCCTATTATAATAGTCATTCATTACAGTTCAATCCTATTATAATAGTCATTCATTACAGTTCAATCTTATTATTATAGTCACTCATTACAGTTCAGTCCTATTATTATAATTAGTCATTCATTACAGTTCAATCCTATTATTATAATAGTCATTCATTACAGTTCAATCTTATTATTATAGTCACTCATTACAGTTCAATCCTATTATTATAATAGTCATTCATTACAGTTCAATCTTATTATTATAGTCACTCATTACAGTTCAATCCTATTATTATAATTAGTCATTCATTACAGTTCAATCCTATTATTATAATAGTCATTCATTACAGTTCAATCTTATTATTATAGTCACTCATTACAGTTCAATCCTATTATTATAATAGTCATTCATTACAGTTCTGAGAACCTATATCATCCACCATTTGATCCATTTGATGCTGAATGTAATTGTAAATTGAGAATTTTTAAAATCACTTTTATTTTAATATGATAAGGCCGACACCGGCCCCTCACCGCCAGACCTACCGGCCCCTCACCGCCAGACCTACCGGCCCCTCACCGCCAGACCTACCAGCCCCTCACCGCCAGACCTACCAGCCCCTCACCGCCAGACCTACCGGCCCCTCACCGCCAGACCTACCGGCCCCTCACCGCCAGACCTACCGGCCCCTCACCGCCAGACCTACCGGCCCCTCACCGCCAGACCTAACGGCCCCTCACCGCCAGACCTAACGGCCCCTAAGCCGCACCCTGTGTAGTAGTCAGGATTGTCTAAGTTGTTCTTGTCAGAGTGTGGAAGGGCAACCTTCCACCTCAGTCAGGGGCAACCTTCCACCTCAGTCAGGGCCAACCTTCCACCTGAGGTAGGCCAAACTTCCACCTGAGGTAGGACAACCTTCCACCTGAGGTTGGTCAATCCATATTTGCCCTAAAAATTGTCAAAGACCCCAGCCATAGACTGTTCTCTCTACTACCGCATGGCAAGCGGTACTGGAGTACCAAGTCTAGGACAAAAAGGCTTCTCAACAGTTTTTACCCCCAATCCACAAGACTCCTGAACATGTAACCTATGGTTACCCTGACTATTTGCATTGTGATCCCCCCCAACCCCTCTTTTTACGCTCATGTACATACTACCTCAATTGTCCCGACCAACCAGTGCTCCAGTACATTGGCTAACCGGGCTATCTGCATTGTGATCCCCACCAACCCCTCTTTTTACGCTGCTGCTACTCTCTGTTCATCATATATGCAGAGTCACTTTAACCATATCTACATGTACATACTACCTCAATCAGCCTGACTAACAGGTGTCTGTATATATCTACATATACATACTACCTCAATAAGCCTGACTAACAGGTGTCTGTATATATCTACATATACATACTACCTCAATCAGCCTGAC
>NC_143029.1:91777500-91797500 GCF_057628025.1 Oncorhynchus mykiss | reverse complement strand
ATACCATCAATACCATTCAGTACCTCCCAATAGATACCATAAATACCATTCAGTACCTCCCAATAGAGACCATCAATACCATTCAGTACCTCCCAATAGATACCATCAATACCATTCAGTACCTCCCAATAGATACCATCAATACCATTCAGTACCTCCCAATATATACCATCAATACCAGTCAGTACCACCTAGTAGATACCATTCACTACCATTCAGTACCTCCAAGTAGATACCATTCAGTACCCCCAGTAGATACCATTCAGTACCCCCAGTAGATACCATTCAGTACCTCCCAGTAGATACCATTCAGTACCTCCCAGTAGATACCATTCAGTACCCCCAGTAGATACCATTCAGTACCTCCCAGTAGATACCATTCAGTACCTCCCAGTAGATACCATTCAGTACCTCCCAGTAGATACCATTCAGTACCTCCCAGTAGATACCATTCAGTACCTCCCAGTAGATACCATTTAGTACCCCCAGTAGATACCATTCAGTACCCCCAGTAGATACCATTCAGTACCCCCAGCAGATACCATTCAGTACCCCCAGTAGATACCATTCAGTACCTCCCAGTAGATACCATTCAGTACCCCCAGTAGATACCATTCAGTACCCCCAGAGATACCATTCAGTACCTCCCAGTAGATACCATTCAGTACCTCCCAGTAGATACCATTCAGTACCTCGTGGTAATGGTTTGCTGTTTGATGTGTGTATGCCAGTGTGGATATTTCATTGTCTTCATTGTCTTACTTTCCTGGCTGGGCCTGTATCCCAAATGGCCCCCAGAGATTCCCTACTATGTAGGGAATAGGGCCCCATAGAACTCTGGTCTAAAGTAGTGCACTATGTAGGGAATAGGGCCCCATAGGACTCTGGTCTAAAGTAGTGCACTATGTAGGGAATAGGGCCCCATAGGATTCTGGTCTAAAGTAGTGCACTATGTAGGGAATAGGGCCCCATAGGATTCTGGTCTAAAGTAGTGCACTATATAGAGAATAGGGCCATCAATAGTCTATTGTCCTGCTGATAGCCAATCAATAGTATTTTGTCCTGCTGATCGTCCATCAAGAGTGAATGACTTCTTTGGTATTCCAATTCATTGATTGAATAGGTAAGTCTGTCAAACCGTTTCCACCTGACCCACAGCTCTGCATCGTACACACAGTGCACTTTCACTCTGCTGTTAATGTTGAAAAGGAGAGGGTCTCAAGCTTTCTGTGGGCGGACATTTTATTCATCAACAATTACAGTACATTGAGCGAGGGGCACGCCCAACAGCCATTCACACGGTGCATGTCGGGCCTATACTCTGCCCAACCCAGATTGTAGCCATCATCTCCTCTCTCATTCTCTGGCTGACTCTACCAATGCCAGCAGATGCTTCTTTCTATAGTGTTTCTCTATTCAGTCTCACAACAACTTCCATAAATCATTACGTATAATCATTACTTATAATCATTACTTATAATCATTACTTATAATCATTATGTACAATCATTACGTATAATCATTACGTACAATCATTACGTATAATCATTACTTATAATCATTACTTATAATCATTACTTATAATCATTACGTATAATCATTACTTATAATCATTACATATAATCATTACTTATAATCATTACTTATAATCATTACATATAATCATTACGTATAATCATTACTTATAATCATTACTTATAATCATTACATATAATCATTACGTATAATCATTACTTATAATCATTACCTATAATCATTACCTATAATCATTACTTAGAATCATTACTTATAATCATTACTTATAATTATTACATATAATCATTACATATAATCATTACGTATAATCATTACTTAGAATAATTACTTAGAATCATTACGTATAATCATTACGTATAATCATTACTTATAATCATTACCTATAATCATTACGTATAATCATTACTTAGAATCATTACTTAGAATCATTACTTATAATCATTACTTATAATTATTACATATAATCATTACATATAATCATTACGTATAATCATTACTTAGAATAATTACTTAGAATCATTACGTATAATCATTACGTATAATCATTACTTAGAATCATTACGTATAATCATTACGTATAATCATTAGTTAGAATCATTACATATAATCATTACGTATAATCATTACTTATAATCATTACTTAGAATCATTACGTATAATCATTACTTATAATCATTACTTAGAATCATTACGTATAATCATTACGTATAATCATTACTTAGAATCATTACTTATAATCATTACATATAATCATTACTTATAATCATTACTTATAATCATTACGTATAATCATTACTTAGAATAATTACGTATAATCATTACGTATAATCATTACTTAGAATCATTACTTATAATCATTACTTATAATCATTACGTATAATCATTACTTAGAATCATTACGTATAATCATTACGTATAATCATTACTTAGAATCATTACTTATAATCATTACTTATAATCATTACTTAGAATCATTACGTATAATCATTACTTATAATCATTACTTAGAATAATTACGTATAATCATTACGTATAATCATTACTTAGAATAATTACGTATAATCATTACGTAGAATCATTACGTATAATCATTACATATAATCATTACGTATAATCATTACTTAGAATAATTACGTATAATCATTACGTATAATCATTACTTAGAATCATTACATATAATCATTACATATAATCATTACTTATAATCATTACTTATAATCATTACGTATAATCATTACGTGTACCCGCCCGCCTGACCCTGTACCCGCCCGCCTGACCCTGTAACCGCCCGCCTGACCCTGTACCCGCCTGTCCTGACCCTGTACCCGCCCGCCTGACCCTGTACCCGCCTGTCCTGACCCTGTACCCGCCCGCCTGACCCTGTACCCGCCCGCCTGACCCTGTACCCGCCCGCCTGACCCTGAGCTTCCTGTCGTCCTGTACCTTTGCTCCTACTCTGGATTATCGCCCCCTGCCTGCCTTGACCTGTCGTTTGCCTTCCCCTGTTGTTAAAATAAACATTGTTACTTCACACAGTCTGCATTTGGGTCTTACCTTGATACTAAGTGGTTTTAAGCTTAGGGCTATGGTTTTGGGAAGGCTTAAAACAAAATGATGAAAAACGACTCTCGCCATTTACCATCAGCTATCATCAGTATTCTCGCAGCTTGCTAGTGGATTGTGAACCGCAGTGGTCTATTTCTAGTTATCAGACTGGCTCCTCTACCCTCGCTGAGATGACTGACAGCAGCATTCACACACGCCCAGCTGTTTGACACTATTCTTTTGTAAATGAAATGGAGGTGTGAATGTTTCTGTCCACGAGTCTCTCTCCTCTCACACTATGGAGTCCTACATCGGGCAAGACAATCAGCTGGCGGGTGGTCCAGAAGTTGAAAGAGAACTTGGGTGAACACAATGGCACAATTACAGTTTATTTTTCCGAAAAATATACTTGTTCCTTTACAGCTCATTAAATAATAAATCTGAGTGATGAATTTACTGTTTTTAAAGTTATTGTTATTTGCCTCATTGCACGACATGGATTTTTTAATATATTTTTTTATCCAAATGTTGAATAGACATGTAGACAAACTAATATACAGGAGAGACAAACACTAGCCTACTGTCTGGAGTCAAAAACAATTAGGCTAAATAACTGTTGGGGTAATGGATCGGCTCTCCGATCTCATAAAGAGGCATCCTTCATTCACGAGGTTAAACCCTTAGGTCTTAGTCCCGCAGTAATATTATATCACCAGGTACATTTTTCATCAGATTTCACTGCCTGCAGTATCTAGGCCTACAGTTAATATGTTTGTTCTCCACGTTGTTGATTGGAAAAAGGAACTCTGGAGGCTAATCGGTGTGTAGGAATAACGACAAGCTCACAACAACTCATCTGATTATTAATTAGGATTTATTTCATTTAATTCGTTTTACATTATTCATTGTAACCACAATGTCACAAATAATTGACCACACACACGCACACACACACACACACTCTTCGCTCCGGGAGACCTGCTAACAGAATAGCCTCTTCCCTCCAGGAGACCTGCTAACAGAATAGCTTCTTCGCTCTGGGAGACCTGCTAACAGAATAGCCTCTTCGCTCCAGGAGACCTGCTAACAGAATAGCCTCTTCGCTCCAGGAGACCTGCTAACAGAATAGCCTCTTCGCTCCGGGAGACCTGCTAACAGAATAGCCTCTTCGCTCCGGGAGACCTGCTAACAGAATAGCTTCTTCGCTCTGGGAGACCTGCTAACAGAATAGCCTCTTCCCTCCAGGAGACCTGCTAACAGAATAGCCTCTTCGCTCCAGGAGACCTGCTAACAGAATAGCTTCTTCGCTCCGGGAGACCTGCTAACAGAATAGCTTCTTCGCTCTGGGAGACCTGCTAATAGAATAGCTTCTTCGCTCTGGGAGACCTGCTAACAGAATAGCCTCTTCGCTCCAGGAGACCTGCTAACAGAATAGCCTCTTCGCTCCAGGAGACCTGCTAACAGAATAGCTTCTTCGCTCCAGGAGACTTGCTAACAGAATAGCCTCTTCGCTCTGGGAGACCTGCTAACAGAATAGCTTCTTCGCTCTTGGAGACCTGTACACGTTGGTGTCTCCCGGAGAAAAGAGGTTACTAGCAGGAGGAATGTAATGCTAATTAGCAAGCCTGTATTCAGTTGTTAATGGTGTCATGTTGCCAAAGCAGAGACCGAAGGTTGCAAGTCTGTGACCTAACGTTAGCTAGATAGATAGTACATTATTTGCTGGTTAACGTGTCTGTTAATTTTTATTTTTCCTTTATTTAACTAGGCAAGTCAGTTAAGAAAAAATTCTTATTTTCAATGACGGCCTAGGAACAGTGGGTTGCCTGTTCAGGGGCAGAACTGCCTGTTCAGGGGCAGAACGACAGACCTTGTCAGCTCGGGGGTTTGAACTTGCAACCTTCCGGTTACTAGTCCAACACTCTAACCACTAGGCTACCCTGCCGCCCCAATGTTAATGTCGACGATGCAATGTCACTGCCCAGCAACAAACAAATGAACAACTTTTTAACTAAAATAATTGTACCTTAACATAATAGCTAGTTAGCTAATTCAGTTTGGACATTCAACACTGCTACAATAATCCAATCTCTTACGACGATGTTCTCATGTTTCTTCTTCTTCTCTGGTATAATGGAATTCACACACATGTTAAGTGCATACCGCCACCTACTGTACAGGTAGTAAATTGTAGAAAAAATAAAATGTCCATTACGGAATGTAATATTTTTGATACAAAAAACAACTAATTGATTAATGAAAAAACATCCCAGTCCTTCGGTCACAGTCCAATCCAAAACAAATCTGGACACAGGTTCAGGGGCCTGGGAATGTTATTTGTCAAATGCACTGAATACAACAAGTGTATACCTTACAGTGAAATGCTTACTTACAAGGATTAACCAACAACGCAGTTTTAAGAAAAATACCACAAAAAAATATATGAAAGTAACAAGTAATTAAAGAGCAGCAGTAAATAACAATAGTGTGGCTATATACAGGGTATTATGGTACAGAGTCAATGTGGAGGCTATATACAGGGTATTATGGTACAGAGTCAATGTGGAGGCTATATACAGGGTATTACGGTACAGAGTCAATGTGGAGGCTATATACAGGGTGTTACGGTACAGAGTCAATAGGAGGCTATATAGAAGGTGTTATGGTACAAAGTCAATGTGGAGGCTATATACAGGGTATTACGGTACAGAGTCAATGTGGAGGCTATATACAGGGTATTACGGTACAGAGTCAATGTGGAGGCTATATACAGGGTATTACGGTACAGAGTCAATGTGGAGGCTATATACAGGGTATTACGGTACAGAGTCAATGTGGAGGCTATATACAGGGTATTACGGTACAGAGTCAATGTGGAGGCTATATACAGGGTGTTACGGTACAGAGTCAATAAGAGGCTATATAGAAGGTGTTATGGTACAAAGTCAATGTGGAGGCTATATACAGGGGGTACCGGTACAGAGTCAATGTGGAGGCTATATACAGGGTGTTATGGTACAGAGTCAATGTGGAGGCTATATACAGGGGGTACCAGTACAGAGTCAATGTGGAGGCTATATACAGGGGGTACCGGTACAGAGTCAATGTGGAGGCTATATACAGGGTGTTACGGTACAGAGTCAATGTGGAGGCTATATACAGGGTGTTACGGTACAGAGTCAATGTGGAGGCTATATACAGGGGGTACCGGTACAGAGTCAATGTGGAGGCTATATACAGGGTGTCACGGTACAGAGTCAATGTAGAGGCTATATACAGAGGATACCAGTACAGAGTCAATGTGGAGACTATATACAGGGGGTACCAGTACAGAGTCAATGTGGAGGCTATATACAGGGGGTACCGGTACAGAGTCAATGTGGAGGCTATATACAGGGTGTTACGGTACAGAGTCAATGTGGAGGCTATATACAGGGTGTTACGGTACAGAGTCAATGTGGAGGCTATATACAGGGGGTACCGGTACAGAGTCAATGTGGAGGCTATATACAGGGTGTCACGGTACAGAGTCAATGTAGAGGCTATATACAGAGGATACCAGTACAGAGTCAATGTGGAGACTATATACAGGGGGTACCGGTACAGAATCAATGTGGAGGCTATATACAGGGTATTACGGTACAGAGTCAATGTGGAGGCTATATACAGGGTATTACGGTACAGAGTCAATGTGGAGGCTATATACAGGGTATTACGGTACAGAGTCAATGTGGAGGCTATATACAGGGTATTACGGTACAGAGTCAATGTGGAGGCTATATACAGGGTGTTACGGTACAGAGTCAATAAGAGGCTATATAGAAGGTGTTATGGTACAAAGTCAATGTGGAGGCTATATACAGGGGGTACCGGTACAGAGTCAATGTGGAGGCTATATACAGGGTGTTATGGTACAGAGTCAATGTGGAGGCTATATACAGGGGGTACCAGTACAGAGTCAATGTGGAGGCTATATACAGGGGGTACCGGTACAGAGTCAATGTGGAGGCTATATACAGGGTGTTACGGTACAGAGTCAATGTGGAGGCTATATACAGGGTGTTACGGTACAGAGTCAATGTGGAGGCTATATACAGGGGGTACCGGTACAGAGTCAATGTGGAGGCTATATACAGGGTGTCACGGTACAGAGTCAATGTAGAGGCTATATACAGAGGATACCAGTACAGAGTCAATGTGGAGACTATATACAGGGGGTACCAGTACAGAGTCAATGTGGAGGCTATATACAGGGGGTACCGGTACAGAGTCAATGTGGAGGCTATATACAGGGTGTTACGGTACAGAGTCAATGTGGAGGCTATATACAGGGTGTTACGGTACAGAGTCAATGTGGAGGCTATATACAGGGGGTACCGGTACAGAGTCAATGTGGAGGCTATATACAGGGTGTCACGGTACAGAGTCAATGTAGAGGCTATATACAGAGGATACCAGTACAGAGTCAATGTGGAGACTATATACAGGGGGTACCGGTACAGAATCAATGTGGAGGCTATATACAGTGGGTACCGGTACAGAGTCAATGTGGAGGCTATATACAGGGTGTTACGGTACAGAGTCAATGTAAAGGCTATATACAGGGTGTTACGGTACAGAGTCAATGTGGAGGCTATATACAGGGGGTACCAGTACAGAGTCAATGTGGAGGCTATATACAGGGTATTACGGTACAGAGTCAATGTGGAGGCTATATACAGGGTATTACGGTACAGAGTCAATGTAAAGGCTATATACAGGGTGTTACGGTACAGAGTCAATGTGGAGGCTATATACAGGGGGTACCAGTACAGAGTCAATGTGGAGGCTATATACAGGGTATTACGGTACAGAGTCAATGTGGAGGCTATATACAGGGTATTACGGTACAGAGTCAATGTGGAGGTTATATACAGGGTGTTACGGTACAGAGTCAATGTGGAGGCAGACACCGCCTGGTATAGAGGTCCTGGATGGCAGGAAGCTTGGCCTCAGTGATGTATTGGGTCCGAAGTTAACATATCTAATACTGTAATAACAGTCCTCTCCTCTCGGCTCCTCCTCCTTCCAGCCGCTGAAGCTACACTGTGAGGTCTGCTCCGTGGTGTCCAGTTCAGGTCAGATGTTGGGCCAGGCGGCAGGGCCGGAGATCGACCACTCCTCCTGTATTTGGCGTATGAACAACGCCCCGACGCGCGGGTTCGAACACGACGTGGGGCACCGCACCACCCTCCGGGTCGTCTCTCACACCTCTGTGCCCCTGCTGCTACAGGTGGGTTTAATTTACTCCTTATTCTTCTTACTGATAGTATTAGTGGAGTGTTTTGCCTCTTCAAGATGAATCATTTTGCACGCCCAATTTTTGCAGTTTTTGATTTGTTAAAAAAGTTTGAAATATCCAATAAATGTCGTTCCACTTCATGATTGTGTCCCACTTGTTGTTGATTCTTCACAAAAAAAATACAGTTTTATATCTTTATGTTTGAAGCCTGAAATGTGGCAAAAATGTCGCAAAGTTCAAGGGGGCCGAATACTTTCGCAAGGCACTGTATATATATTTTTTTAATTAATAAGTATAAATCCATTGGTCAGGATTAGTAGAGGTTTGGACACCAAGCTGACGTCTTCCTCAGAGTGTTCATGATTCAGTGTGTTACTATTGTAGTGTGTATTTCATTCTTCCTGATTCTGCGGAGATCTTTGATATCTACCTGTAAGTTGCTCTGGATAAGCATGTCTGCTAAATTACTAAAATGTAAATATCTTTGGGTCCATGAAAACGCTAACCCATCTCTTCTTCTCCTCCTCCTCCTCCTCCTTCTTCTTCTTCTTCTTCTTCTCCTTCTCATTCTCCTCCTCCTCCTCCTCCTCCTCCTTCTCCTTCTCCTCCTCCTCCTTCTTCTTCTCCTTCTTCTCCTTCTTCTTCTAATTCTCCTCCTTCTTCTTCTTCTTCTCCTCCTCCTCCTTCTTCTTCTTCTTCTTCTTCTTCTTCTTCTTCTCCTTCTTCTTCTCATTCTCCTCCTTCTTCTTCTTCTTCTTCTTCTTCTTCTTCTTCTTCTTCTTCTTCTTCTTCTTCTTCTTCTTCTTCTTCTTCTTCTTCTTCTTCTTCTTCTTCTTCTTATCAGAGGCCTCAGTACTTCTTTGGCCAGGCCAACGACACGGTATATGTGGTGTGGGGTCCTCTGAGGAACATGAGGAAGGATGGGAAGGGCATTGTGTACAACATGCTGAGACAGGCTGTAGAGAAGTACCCCCAGGCTAGGATCTACCTCACCACAGAGGAACGCATGAACTACTGTGACATGGTGTTCAAGAAGGAGACCGGGAAGGACAGGTGAGACTGGCTCCCAAATGGCACCCTATTCCCTATATAGTGCACTACTTCTGACCAGGGCCCTATGGAGTGTCATAAGGAATAAGGATATAGTGCACTACTTCTGACCAGGGCCCTATGGAGTGTCATAAGGATATAGTGCACTACTTCTGACCAGGGCCCTATGGAGTGTCATAAGGATATAGTGCACTACTTCTGACCAGGGCCTTATGGAGAGATGTTGAGAGATGGGGGGAGATGGAGAGAGGTGGAGAGATAGAGAGAGATGGCAGGAGATGGGGAGAGAGATGTGGAGAGATGGACGGAGATGGAGGGAGATGGGGAGAGAGATGTGGAGAGATGGAAGGAGATGGAGGGAGATGGGGAGAGAGATGTGGAGAGATGGAGGGAGATGGGGAGAGAGACGGAGAGAGATGGCAGGAGATGGAGGGAGATGGGGAGAGAGATAGAGAGAGATGGAGGGAGATGGGGAGAGAGAGAGAGAGATGGAGAGAGATGGCAGGAGATGGGGAAAGAGATGTGGAGAGATGGGGAGAGAGACGGAGAGAGATGGAGGGAGATGGAGAGAGAGATGGAGGGAGATGGAGAGATATATGGAGGGAGATGGGGAGAGAGACGGAGAGAGATGGAGAGATATATGGAGGGAGATGGGGAGAGAGACGGAGAGAGACCAAGGGAGATATGGAGAGAGATGGAGGGAGATGGAGAGAGATGGAGAGACCCATAAAGAGACCCAGAAAACCTGAGCCTACGCCTTCACTATGGTGAATCACGAAAACAATACAGAAATGCACTACGTAAAAAGAAGGACCAGCACGTCAGAAATCATCTCAATGTAATTGAAGAATCCATAGATTCTAACCAAACACTAAACAAACAACAGCACAAAGAATTATCTATCCAAAATGGAGATGTATGGGTAAACCACTTCTCCAATCTTTTTGGCTCTATAAATCAAATTTATTTATATAGCCATTCGTACATCAGCTGATATCTCAAAGTGCTGTACAGAAACCCAGCCTAAAACCCCAAACAGCAAGCAATGCAGGTGTAGAAGCACGGTGGCTAGGAAAAACTCCCTAGAAAGCCCAAAACCTAGGAAGAAACCTAGAGAGGAACCAGGCTCTGAGGGGTGGCCAGTCCTCTTCTGGCTGTGCCGGGTGGAGATTATAACAAAACATGGTCAAGATGTTCAAATGTTCAGAAATGACCAGCATGGTCAAATAATAATAAGGCAGAACAGTTGAAACTGGAGCAGCAGCACGGCCAGGTAGACTGGGGACAGCAAGGAGTCATCATGTCAGGTAGTCCTGAGGTATGGTTCTAGGGCTCAGGTCCTCCGAGAGAGAGAAAGAAAGAGAGAAGGAGAGAATTAGAGAACGCACACTTAAATTCACACAGGACACCGAATAGGACAGGAGAAGTACTCCAGATATAACAAACTGACCCTAGCCCCCCGACACATAAACTACTGCAGCATAAATACTGGAGGCTGAGACAGGAGGGGTCAGGAGACACTGTGGCCCCATCCGAGGACACCCCCGGACAGGGCCAAACAGGAAGGATATACAAGAGAGACCTAAGACAACAACACAGCATGGTAGCAACACATGTCAACACAGCATGGTAGCAACACAACATGACGACAACATGTTCTAGTTGAATCAGACAGAGAGATGGGGGTTCTATTCCTGTTGCAGTTGGATTAGACAGAGAGACAGGGACAGAGGTTCTATTCCTGTTGTAGTTGGATTAGACAGAGAGACAGGGACAGAGGTTCTATTCCTGTTGTAGTTGGATTAGACAGAGAGACAGGGACAGAAGTTATATTCCTGTTCTAGTTGGATTAGCCAGAGAGACAGAGGTTCTATTCATGTTCTAGTTGGATTAGACAGAGAGACAGGGTCAGAGGTTCTATTCCTGTTCTATTTGGATTAGACAGAGAGACGGGGTCAGAGGTTCTATTCCTGTTCTAGTTGGATTAGACAGAGAGACAGGGACAGAGGTTATATTCCTGTTCTAGTTTAATCAGACAGAGAGACAGGGACAGAGGTTCTATTCCTGTTCTAGTTGGATTAGACAGAGAGACAGGGACAGAGGTTATATTCCTGTTCTAGTTTAATCAGACAGAGAGACAGGGACAGAGGTTCTATTCCTGTTCTAGTTGGATTAGACAGAGAGACAGGGTCAGAGGTTATGTTCACAGCAGGTTTTTTAATGTGTCTGCCAGGATGTGATTGGTTCCCGTTTCACACAAAGCTGTAACCACGGCAATCTAAAGTGACTGCTTCAGATCCACTACAGAACAGAACGCATGGCCCAACACACACACACACACATCACTGACAGAATGCATTATGCACAACACGGTACACTGTTCAGGAACAATGACAGTTTCTCATTTCATGTGTTTGAAACAGAAAGACAGTAAATTGGATCTGTCTACCTGATGATCAGGAGGGGTGTTGTGGATGTCAGATGTGCCTTCCTCATGATCTCATGTTATTAAGATACTGAGAAAGCCATGGATGTATATAGACTATACAGACCAAGAGAAACTCAGCCCTAATGCATCACTCAGCCCTAATGCATCACTCAGCCCTAATGCATCACTCAGTCATAATGCATCACTCAGTCCTAATGCATCACTCAGTCCCAATGCATCACTCAGTCCCAATGTATCACTCAGTCCCAATGCATCACTCAGTCCCAATGCATCACTCAGTCCCAATGCATCACTCAGTCCCAATGCATCACTCAGTCCCAATGCACCACTCAGTCCCAATGCATCACTCAGTCCCAATGCATCACTCAGCCCTAATGCATCACTCAGTCCTAATGCATCACTCAGTCCTAATGCATCACTCAGTCCTAATGCATCACTCAGTCCTAATGCATCACTCAGTCCCAATGCATCACTCAGTCCCAATGCATCACTCAGTCCTAATGCATCACTCAGTCCCAATGCATCACTCAGTCCTAATGCATCACTCAGTCCTAATGCATCACTCAGTCCCAATGCATCACTCAGTCTCAATGCATCACTCAGTCCTAATGCATCACTCAGTCCCAATGCATCACTCAGCCCCAATGCATCACTCAGTCTCAATGCATCACTCAGTCCTAATGCATCACTCAGTTCCAATGCATCACTCAGCCCCAATGCATCACTCAGTCTCAATGCATCACTCAGTCCCAATGCATCACTCAGTCTCAATGCATCACTCAGTCCCAATGCATCACTCAGTCCCAATGCATCACTCAGTCCTAATGCATCACTCAGTCCCAATGCATCACTCAGTCCTAATGCATCACTCAGTCCTAATGCATCACTCAGTCCTAATGCATCACTCAGTCCTAATGCATCACTCAGTCCTAATGCATCACTCAGTCCTAATGCATCACTCAGCATCACTCAGCCCTAATTCATCACTCAGCCCTAATGCATCACTCAGCCCTAATGCATCACTCAGCCCTAATGCTTCACTCACACCTAATGCATCACTCAGTCCTAATGCATCACTCAGTCCCAATGCATCACTCAGTCCCAATGCATCACTCAGTCCCAATGCATCACTCAGTCCTAATGCATCACTCAGTCCTAATGCATCCCTCAGTCCCAATGCATCACTCAGTCCCAATGCATCACTCAGTCCCAATGCATCACTCAGTCCTAATGCATCACTCAGTCCTAATGCATCACTCAGTCTCAATGCATCACTCAGTCCTAATGCATCACTCAGTCCCAATGCATCACTCAGTCCCAATGCATCACTCAGTCCTAATGCATCACTCAGTCCCAATGCATCACTCAGTCCCAATGCATCACTCAGTCCCAATGCATCACTCAGCCCCAATGCATCACTCAGTCCTAATGCATCACTCAGTCCTAATGCATCACTCAGTCCCAATGCATCACTCAGCCCTAATGCATCACTCAGTCCTAATGCATCACTCAGCCCCAATGCATCACTCAGCCCCAATGCATCAGTCAGTCCCAATGCATCACTCAGCCCTAATGCATCACTCAGCCCCAATGCATCACTCAGCCCCAATGCATCACTCAGCCCCAATGCATCACTCAGCCCTAATGCATCACTCAGTCCTAATGCATCACTCAGCCCCAATGCATCACTCAGCCCCAATGCATCAGTCAGTCCCAATGCATCACTCAGCCCTAATGCATCACTCAGCCCCAATGCATCACTTAGCCCCAATGCATCACTCAGCCCCAATGCAGCACTCAAAATATATATTTTTAAATATTCATATACCAACGTACTGAATGCATTACTCCATGCATGTGCTTGAAACCATTTCCTTGGAGACATCTGTCTCCCTACATCTGTCTCGTTCTCGTTCTCGTTCTCTTTCTCGTTCTCTCACCCGCCCTCTGTCTCTTCATCCCTACCATGATATGTCAGTGGTTTTGATGTATATTACCTATTACGATGGGGGAATAAATGGAGCAGGCTGTGTCACATCAAACACACACACACAGATACTTTCCCATAAGGTAAGAGAGGGAGGAGAAAGAGGGAGGGAGGAGGGGGGATGGAGGGGGAGGGATGGAGGAGAGGGAGGGAGGGGAAGGAGAGGGAGGGAGGAGGGTGATGAGAGAGAGGGAGGGGAAGGAGAGGGAGGGATAAGGGGGATGAAGGGAGAAGACAGAGAGAGTCGGATGGAGAGGGATTGAGAATGGGGGATGGTGGGGGAGGAAAAGAAGGGAGGGAGAGGAGGTGGAGAGATATCAAGGGGGAGGAGAGAGGGAGGGAGAGGAGAGAGGATGAAGGGGGAGGAGAGAGGGAGGGAGAGGAGAGAGGATGAAGGGAGAGGAAGAGAGAGGATGAAGGGAGAGGACAGATGATGAAGGGAGAGGAGAGCATGTTTTTTTTGTCTGTCTCCATTCAGTACCATCTGGTGAGACATTAGGATGTGTCGTCTCTTTAAAAGAGGAGAGAACCAGAGCCTGGAACTCAGTCAACACTGTTACTGTGGTGGGAGGGCTGGCTGTGTGATGTCTGGCCTGCGGGCACTGTGGGGCTACTGCCTTGATAAATGCTGGGGTCATATGGGAACATCTCAATGCGGGAAGGAGAGGTTTTATAAACATCCATCTAATGTAGCTAGTGTCATGGAATATCTAATCAAAGGGAAGAGAGACTACAGATGAGTTCAAACACAAAAAACTTTATTATAAGATTTGCAAAAATGCAGAATCAGCTACAGTGCATAGTTGAAAAGCTCAACGAACAGTTCAATGCTTTTATAGAGAAAACACATACAAGCTCTTTCTGTATACGTGGCTGTCAGCAGATACTGTGTAAAAAGTCATTTATCGTCTGTGTAAACTTAAGAGGTTGATAGAGGGATCAACCGTCTAACTGCATTCACAACAACAAACACTATATTGTGCTCCTTTCTGCAAGGTTCCATACGTGGGGCTTTCTGTAGATAGTAAACCCACGGGATTTTCACATGCTTTCGGTTGCACCCAAACGTCTCTTAGCTGTAAGTCCAGTCTTATGACTCAGTCCTACCGAGACAAGGTTGTATCAGGTTAGAAAAAACACTAGCATATAACAAGAGACTATTCTTTAAGCAGCAAAACACGGGATAGCATGACTAATTATGTCATTTTCCACGACACTAGCTGGTCAGTTGGACAAGACGAAAAGCTTGCTCAGGGCACTGACCGCTTGGGGGGTCCATCTCTCTCTCTTCGCCCCTCTGTCCTTGTCCTGTCTCCATCTCTCCCCACCTTCCTCCCACTCCAACCTCTCTCCCCTCCTTTCTGTTCCCTCCCTCTCTCCCTATCGTCTATGTCTGTGTTGACGTGCTTTATAGGACAAGGCAATTAAGGGAGGGGGGGAGAGAGGGAGGGGGAGAGAGAGGGAGGGGGAGAGAGAGAGAGAGAGATGAGAGGGAGAGAGAGAGAGAGATGGGGGGGAGAGAGAGATGGTGGGGAGAGGGAGAGAGAAAGAGAGATGGGGGGGAGAGAGCGAGATGGGGGAGAGGGAGAGAGAGAGAGGAGGGGGAGAGAGAGAGAAAGAGGCAAAGAGAATGAGATCCCTGAGGAATGAAGAGAGAGGACAGATTCCAGACAGATGGAGAGATTTGGCATGGGGGTCTGCTATACAAACTGATGGATGGTGGTGTTGGGGGAAAAACCTACGACATTATAAAATCCAAGTACACAAACAACAAGTGTGTGGCAAAAAAAACACACACATTTCTTCCCACAGGGCCGTGGGGTGAGACAGGGTTGCAGCTTAAGCCCCACCCTCTTCAACATGTATATCAACAAAAAACGCCCAATTTTTCAGTTTTTGATTTGTTAAAAAAGTTTGAAATATCCAATAAATGTCGTTCCACTTCATGATTGTGTCCCACTTGTTGTTGATTCTTCACAAAAAAATACAGTTTTATATCTTTATGTTTGAAGCCTGAAATGTGGCAAAAGATCGCAAAGTTCAAGGGGGCCGAATACTTTCGCAAGGCACTGTAGAACAAGCAAGACGTAGCATACAGACAGAACAACATAGAACAAGCAAGACATAGCATACAGACAGAACAACATAGAACAAGCAAGACGTAGCATACAGACAGAACAACATAGAACAAGCAAGACGTAGCATACAGACAGAGCAACATAGAACAAGCAAGACGTAGCATACAGACAGAGCAACATAGGACAAGCAAGACGTAGCATACAGACAGAGCAACATAGGACAAGCAAGACGTAGCATACAGACAGAGCAACATAGGACAAGCAAGACGTAGCATACAGACAGAGCAACATAGGACAAGCAAGACGTAGCATACAGACAGAGCAACATAGAACAAGCAAGACGTAGCATACAGAGCAACAAGACAAAATCCAAAAAGCAACAAAGTGTTAGGGTTAGAATTATGGTTAGAGGTTTAGGATTAGGGGTTAGTTGTTAGGTTTAGGGTTAGGATTAGGGGTTAGTTGTTAGGTTTAGGGTTAGGATTAGGGGTTAGTTGTTAGGTTTAGGGTTAGGATTAGGGGTTAGTTGTTAGGTTTAGGGTTAGGATTAGGGGTTAGTTGTTAGGTTTAGGGTTAGGATTAGGGGTTAGTTGTTAGGTTTAGGGTTAAGATTAGGGGTTAGTTGTTAGGTTTAGGGTTAGGATTAGGGGTTAGTTGTTAGGGATAGGATTAGGGGTTAGGGTTATGATTATGGTTAGGGGTTAGGTTTAGGGTTAGGATTAGGGGTTAGGGTTAGGTTTAGGGTTATGAATATGGTTAGGTTTAGGGTTATGATTATGGTTAGGGGTTAGGTTTAGGGTTAGGGGTTAGGTTTAGGGTTAGGGGTTAGGTTTAGGGTTATGACTATGGTTAGGGGTTAGGTTTAGGGTTAGGATTATGGTTAGGGGTTAGGTTTAGGGTTATGACTATGGTTAGGGGTTAGGTTTAGGGTTAGGATTATGGTTAGGGGTTAGGTTTAGGGTTATGATTATCGTTAGGGGTTAGGTTTAGGGTTAGGATTATCGTTAGGGGTTAGGTTTAGGGTTAGGGGTTAGGTTTAGGGTTAGGGCTTAGGTTTAGGGTTAGGGGTTAGGTTTAGGGTTATGACTATGGTTAGGGGTTAGGTTTAGGGTTATGATTATCGTTAGGGGTTAGGGTTAGGGTTATGATTATGGTTAGGGGTTAGGTTTAGGGTTAGGGGTTAGGTTTAGGGTTAGGGGTTAGGTTTAGGGTTAGGGGTTAGGTTTAGGGTTAGGGGTTAGGTTTAGGGTTATGACTATGGTTAGGGGTTAGGTTTAGGGTTAGGGGTTAGGTTTAGGGTTAGGGGTTAGGTTTAGGGTTAGGGGTTAGGGGTTAGGTTTAGGGTTATGACTATGGTTAGGGGTTAGGTTTAGGGTTAGGGGTTAGGTTTAGGGTTAGGGGTTAGGTTTAGGGTTATGATTATGGTTAGGGGTTAGATTTAGGGTTATGACTATGGTTAGGGGTTAGGTTTAGGGTTATGATTAGAGGTTAGGTTTAGGGTTAGGATTAGGGGTTAGGGGTTAGGTTTATGATTATGGTTAGGGGTTAGGTGTAGGGTTAAGATTATGGTTAGGGGTTAGGTTTAGGGTTAGAATTATGGTTAGGGGTTAGTTTTAGGGTTAGGATTAGGGGTTAAGCGAAATAGGATTTTGAATGGGCCTCAATTGTTTGGTCCCTACAAGGATCGTATGTTGGGGGGAGGCACATATTATATTGTTTACTGTTGAAGGTTTAAGGTTGAAGGTTAGAGAGGTCATACAAGACCAAATGTCAATCTATTCCTTATTTAGGTCTTTCTTTTTTTACCAGAGCCCCTGGGCCCTATAGCGAGAGTATCTAGGACATGGTCAGCCCCTGGGCCCTATAGTGAGAGCATCTAGGACATGGTCAGCCCCTGGGCCCTATAGTGAGAGCATCTAGGACATAGTCAGCCCCTGGGCCCTCTGGGGAGAGTATCTAGGACATGGTCAGCCCCTGGGTCCTATAGGAAGTCTTGGACATGGTCAGACCCTGGGCCCTATAGGGAGAGTATCTAGGACATGGTCAGACCCTGGGCCCTATAGTGAAGTATCCAGGACATAGTCAGACCCTGGGCCCTATAGGGAGAGTATCTAGGACATGGTCAGCCCCTGGGCCCTATAGTGAGAGTATCTAGGACATGGTCAGACCCTGGGCCCTATAGGGAGTCTAGGACATGGTCAGACCCTGGGCCCTATAGGGAGAGCATCTAGGACATAGTCAGACCCTGGGCCCTATAGGGAGAGCATCTAGGACATGGTCAGACCCTGGGCCCTATAGGGAGAGCATCTAGGACATGGTCAGACCCTGGGCCCTATAGGGAGAGCATCTAGGACATGGTCAGACCCTGGACCCTATAGGGAGTCTAGGACATGGTCAGACCCTGGGCCCTATAGGGAGAGCATCTAGGACATGGTCAGACCCTGGGCCCTATAGGGAGAGCATCTAGGACATGGTCAGACCCTGGGCCCTGTAGGGAGAGCATCTTGGACATGGTCAGACCCTGGGCCCTATAGTGAAGTATCCAGGACATAGTCAGACCCTGGGCCCTATTGGGAGAGCATCCAGGACATGGTCAGACCCTGGGCCCTATAGTGAGAGTATCTAAGACATGGTCAGACCCTGGGCCCCTATAGGGAGAGCATCTAGGACATAGTCAGCCCCTGGGCCCAATAAGCATTTTTCTACGGCTGGCCATGCTTTCCACTTGGCTACCCCTACCCCGGTCAACTGCCCTGCACCCTCCACAGAAACCCGCCAAAGCCCCCACCATTTCTCCTTCACCCAAATCCAGATAGCTGATGTTCTGAAAGTGCTGCAAAATCTGGACCCCTACAAAACAGCCGGGCTAGACAATCTGGAACCTCTCTTTCTAAAATGATCTGCCTATTACTAGCCTGTTCAACCTCTCTTTCGTATTGTCTGAGATTCCCAAAGATTGGAACGCTGCCGCGGTCATCCCCCTCTTCAAAGGGGGTGACAATCTAGACCCAAACTGTTACAGACCTATATCTATCCTACCCTGTCTTTCTAAGGTCTTCGAAAGCCAAGTTAACAAACAGATTACCGACCATTTTGAATCCCACCGTACCTTCTCCGCTATGCAATCTGGTTTCCGAGCTGATCATGGGTGCACCTCAGCCACGCTCAAGGTTCTAAATGACATCATAACCGCCATTGATAAGAGACAATATTATATAGTATTCATCGACCTGGTCAAGGCTTTTGGCTCTGTCAATCACCACATTCTTATTGGCAGACTTGACAGCCTTGGTTTCTCAAATGATTGCCTCGCCCCTGGTTTACCAACTACTTCTCTGATAGAGTTCAGTGTGTCAAATCGGAGGGCCTGTTGTCCGGACCTCTGGCAGTCTCTATGGGGTGCCACAGGGTTCGATTCTCGGGCCGACTCTCTTTTCTGTGTACATCAATGATGTTGCTCTTGCTGCGGGTGATTCTCTGATCCACCTCTACGCAGACGACACCATTCTGTATACTTCTGGCCCTTCTTTGGACACTGTGTTAACTAACCTCCAGACGAGCTTCAATGCCATACAACTCTCCTTCCGGAGAGGAGAGGAGAGGAGAGGAGAGGAGAGGAGAGGAGAGGAGGTTGTCTCTGATGTCTGAGTTTCAGATCGATTCGTTGCTGTTAAAGTAATGTGACTGGCTGGCACAGGGTTCCATCATTAAGTCGCACACGCGCACACGCACACACGCACATAGAAGAAGATAGAATAGCTGATTCAATGTCAGACCTTTAACAGAGTGACTGACAGAGTTGGTCTGCTCTGATGAAGGGCTTGAGGAGGAGTTGGTGATGAGAGAGAGAGAGAGAGATGGAGGGTGTTGATTGAATGTCAAGCCTTTAACAGAGTGAGAGAGTTGGTCTGCTCTGATGAAGGGCTGGAGGGGGCTGGCAAATAGGAGGAAGTGAGTGAAATGGCTGGAGGTGAGTCAGCAGCAGGCTGGGAAAGGTTTCTGGATGGGGGGGAGGATGGATGACTGAGAGGACTGCACTAGTGTAGTCTTCAGCACAGTCACTGTTCTCTACGG
>NC_143029.1:91655000-91772500 GCF_057628025.1 Oncorhynchus mykiss | reverse complement strand
ATTAAGTGGAGGTTAGCTGCCTGGTCTAATTCTCAGTAGATACTGTGGAGGTTAGCTTACTGGTCTCATTCTCAGTAGATACTGTGGAGGTTAGCTGCCTGGTCTCATTTACATCAGATACTGTGGAGGTTAGCTGTCTCGTCTCATTCTCAGTAGATACTGTGGAGGTTAGCTGCCTGGTCTCAATCTCAGTAGATACTGTGGAGGTTAGCTGCCTGGTCTCATTCTCATCAGATACTGTGGAGGTTAGCTGTCTGGTCTCAATCTCAGTCGATTATTTGGAGGTTAGCTGCCTGTTCTCAATCTCAGTCGATTCTTTGGAGGTTAGCTGCCTGGTCTCATTCTCAGTAGATACTGTGGAATTTAGCTGCCTGGTCTCATTCTCAGTAGATACTGTGGAGGTTAGCTTCCTGGTCTCAATCTCAGTAGATACTGTGGAGGTTAGCTGCCTGGTCTTATTCTCATCAGATACTGTGGAGGTTAGCTGTCTGGTCTCATTCACATCAGATACTGTGGAGGTTAGCTGTCTGGTCTCAATCTCAGTCGATTCTTTGGAGGTTAGCTGCCTGGTCTCATTCTCATCAGATACTGTGGAGGTTAGCTGTCTGGTCTCAATCTCAGTCGATTCTTTGGAGGTTAGCTGCCTGTTCTCAATCTCAGTCGATTCTTTGGAGGTTAGCTGCCTGGTCTCATTCTCAGTAGATACTGTGGAATTTAGCTGCCTGGTCTCATTCTCAGTAGATACTGTGGAGGTTAGCTTCCTGGTCTCAATCTCAGTAGATACTGTGGAGGTTAGCTGCCTGGTCTTATTCTCATCAGATACTGTGGAGGTTAGCTGTCTGGTCTCATTCTCATCAGATACTGTGGAGGTTAGCTGTCTGGTCTCAATCTCAGTCGATTCTTTGGAGGTTAGCTGCCTGGTCTCAATCTCAGTCGATTCTTTGGAGGTTAGCTGCCTGGTCTCATTCTCAGTAGATACTGTGGAGTTTAGCTGCCTGATCTCATTCTCAGTAGATACTGTGGAGGTTAGCTGCCTGGTCTCAATCTCAGTAGATACTGTGGAGGTTAGCTGCCTGGTCTCAATCTCATCAGATACTGTGGAGGTTAGCTGCCTGGTCTCAATCTCATCAGATACTGTGGAGGTTAGCTGTCTGGTCTCATTCTCATCAGATACTGTGGAGGTTAGCTGTCTGGGCTCATTCACAGTAGATACTGTAGAGGTTAGCTGCATGGTCTCATTATCAGTAGATACTGTGGAGTTTAGCTGCCTGGTCTCATTCTCAGTAGATACTTTGGAGGTTAGCTGCCTGGACTCAATCAGTAGATACTGTGGAGGTTAGTCGCCTGGTCTCATTCTCACCAGATACTGTGGAGGTTAGCCGTCTGGTCTCATTCACACAAATACTGTGGAGGTTAGCTGCCTGGTCTCATTCTCAGTAGATACTGTGGAGGTTAGTTGTCTGGTCTAATTCACATCAGATTAAGTGGAGATTACCTGCCTGGTCTCATTCTCAGTAGATATTGTGGAGGTTAGCTGTCCGGTCTCATTCTCATCAGATACTGTGGAGGTTAGCTTTCTGGTCTCAATCTCAGTCGATTCTTTGGAGGTTAGCTGCCTGGTCTCAATCTCAGTCGATTCTTTGGAGTTTAGCTGCCTGGTCTCATTCTCAGTAGATACTGTGGAGGTTAGCTGCCTGGTCTCAATCTCAGTAGATACTGTGGAGGTTAGCTGCCTGGTCTCATTCTCATCAGATACTGTGGAGGTTAGCTGTCTGGTCTCATTCTCATCAGATACTGTGGAGGTTAGCTGTCTAGTCTCAATCTCAGTCGATTCTTTGGAGGTTAGCTGCCTGGTCTCAATCTCAGTCGATTCTTTGGAGGTTAGCTGCATGGTCTCATTCTCAGTAGATACTGTGGAGTTTAGCTGCCTGGTCTCATTCTCAGTAGATACTGTGGAGTTTAGCTGCCTGATCTCATTCTCAGTAGATACTGTGGAGGTTAGCTGCCTGGTCTCAATCTCAGTAGATACTGTGGAGGTTAGCTGCCTGGTCTCAATCTCATCAGATACTGTGGAGGTTAGCTGCCTGGTCTCAATCTCATCAGATACTGTGGAGGTTAGCTGTCTGGTCTCATTCTCATCAGATACCGTGGAGGTTAGCTGTCTGGGCTCATTCACAGTAGATACTGTAGAGGTTAGCTGCATGGTCTCATTCTCAGTAGATACTGCGGAGTTCAGCTGCCTGGTCTCAATCTCAGTAGATACTGTGGAGGTTAGCTGTCTGGTCTCATTCTCAGTAGATACTGTGTAGGTTAGCTGCCTGGTCTCATTCTCACCAGATACTGTGGAGGTTAGCTGCCTGGTCTCATTCACACAGATACTGTGGAGGTTAGCTGCCTGGTCTCATTCTCAGTAGATACTGTGGAGGTTAGTTGTCTGGTCTAATTCACATCAGATTAAGTGGAGGTTACCTGCCTGGTCTCATTCTCAGTAGATATTGTGGAGGTTAGCTGTCTGGTCTCATTCTCATCAGATACTGTGGAGGTTAGCTTTCTGGGCTCATTCACATGAGATACTGTGGAGGTTAGCTGACTGGTCTCATTCACATCAGATACTGTGGAGGTTAGTGTCCTGGTCTCATTCACATCAGATACTGTGGAGGTTAGCTGTCTGGTCTCATTCTCAGTAGATAATGTGGAGGTTAGCTGCCTGGTCTCAATCTCAGTAGATACTGTGGAGGTTAGCTAACTGGTCTCATTCTCATCAGATACTGTGGAGGTTAGCTGTCTGGTCTCAATCTCAGTCGATTCTTTGGAGGTTAGCTGCCTGGTCTCATTCTCAGTAGATACTGTGGAGGTTAGCTGCCTGGTCTCAATCTCAGTAGATACTGTGGAGGTTAGCTGCCTGGTCTCATTCTCATCAGATACTGTGGAGGTTAGCTGTCTGGTCTCATTCTCATCAGATACTGTGGAGGTTAGCTGTCTGGTCTCAATCTCAGTCGATTCTTTGGAGGTTAGCTGCCTGGTCTCATTCTCAGTAGATACTGTGGAGTTTAGCTGCCTGGTCTCATTCTCAGTAGATACTGTGGAGTTTAGCTGCCTGATCTCATTCTCACCAGATACTGTGGAGGTTAGCCGTCTGGTCTCATTCACACAGATACTGTGGAGGTTAGCTGCCTGGTCTCATTCTCAGTAGATACTGTGGAGGTTAGTTGTCTGGTCTAATTCACATCAGATTAAGTGGAGGTTAGCTGCCTGGTCTCATTCTCAGTAGATACTGGGGAGGTTAGCTGTGTGGTCTCATTCTCATCAGATACTGTGGAGGTTAGCTTTCTGGTCTCAATCTCAGTCGATTCTTTGGAGGTTAGCTGCCTGGTCTCATTCTCAGTAGATACTGTGGAGTTTAGCTGCCTGGTCTCATTCTCAGTAGATACTGTGGAGTTTAGCTGCCTGGTCTCATTCTCAGTAGATACTGTGGAGGTTAGCTGCCTGGTCTCAATCTCAGTAGATACTGTGGAGTTTAGCTGCCTGGTCTCATTCTCAGTAGATACTGTGGAGGTTAGCTGCCTGGTCTCAATCTCAGTAGATACTGTGGAGGTTAGCTGCCTGGTCTCAATCTCATCAGATACTGTGGAGGTTAGCTGCCTGGTCTCAATCTCATCAGATACTGTGGAGGTTAGTTGTCTGGTCACATTCCCATCAGATACTGTAGAGGTTAGCTGTCTGGGCTCATTCACAGTAGATACTGTGGAGGTTAGCTGCATGGTCTCATTCTCAGTAGATACTGTGGAGTTTAGCTGCCTGGTCTCATTCTCAGTAGATACTGTGGAGGTTAGCTGCCTGGTCTCAATCTCAGTAGATACTGTGGAGGTTAGTTGTCTGGTCTCATTCTCAGTAGATACTGTGGAGGTTAGCTGCCTGGTCTCATTCTCACCAGATACTGTGGAGGTTAGCCGTCTGGTCTCATTCACACAGATACTGTGGAGGTTAGCTGCCTGGTCTCATTCTCAGTAGATACTGTGGAGGTTAGTTGTCTGGTCTAATTCACATCAGATTAAGTGGAGGTTACCTGCCTGGTCTCATTCTCAGTAGATATTGTGGAGGTTAGCTGTCTGGTCTCATTCTCATCAGATACTGTGGAGGTTAGCTTTCTGGTCTCATTCTCATCAGATACTGTGGAGGTTAGCTGACTGGGTTCATTCACATCAGATACTGTGGAGGTTAGTGTCCTGGTCTCATTCACATCAGATACTGTGGAGGTTAGCTGTCTGGTCTCAATCTCAGTAGATACTGTGGAGGTTAGCTAACTGGTCTCATTCTCATCAGATACTGTGGAGGTTAGCTGCCTGGTCTCAATCTCAGTAGATACTGTGGAGGTTAGCTAACTGGTCTCATTCTCATCAGATACTGTGGAGGTTAGCTGTCTGGTCTCAATCTCAGTCGATTCTTTGGAGGTTAGCTGCCTGGTCTCAATCTCAGTCGATTCTTTGGAGGTTAGCTGCCTGGTCTCATTCTCAGTAGATACTGTAGAGGTTAGCTGCCTGGTCTCAATCTCAGTAGATACTGTGGAGGTTAGCTGCCTGGTCTCATTCTCATCAGATACTGTGGAGGTTAGCTGTCTGGTCTCATTCTCATCAGATACTGTGGAGGTTAGCTGTCTGGTCTCAATCTCAGTCGATTCTTTGGAGGTTAGCTGCCTGGTCTCAATCTCAGTCGATTCTTTGGAGGTTAGCTGCCTGGTCTCATTCTCAGTAGATACTGTGGAGTTTAGCTGCCTGGTCTCATTCTCAGTAGATACTGTGGAGTTTAGCTGCCTGATCTCATTCTCAGTAGATACTGTGGAGGTTAGCTGTCTGGTCTCATTCTCATCAGATACTGTGGAGGTTAGCTGTCTGGTCTCAATCTCAGTCGATTCTTTGAAGGTTAGCTGCCTGGTCTCAATCTCAGTCGATTCTTTGGAGGTTAGCTGCCTGGTCTCATTCTCAGTAGATACTGTGGAGTTTAGCTGCCTGGTCTCATTCTCAGTAGATACTGTGGAGTTTAGCTGCCTGATCTCATTCTCAGTAGATACTGTGGAGGTTAGCTGCCTGGTCTCAATCTCAGTAGATACTGTGGAGGTTAGCTGCCTGGTCTCAATCTCATCAGATACTGTCGAGGTTAGCTGCCTGGTCTCAATCTCATCAGATACTGTGGAGGTTAGCTATCTGGTCTCATTCTCATCAGATACTGTGGAGGTTAGCTGTTTGGGCTCATTCTCAGTAGATACTGTGGAGGTTAGCTGCCTGGTCTCAATCTCAGTAGATACTGTGGAGGTTAGCTGTCTGGTCTCATTCTCAGTAGATACTGTGGAGGTTAGCTGCCTGGTCTCATTCTCACCAGATACTGTGGAGGTTAGCCGTCTGGTCTCATTCACACAGATACTGTGGAGGTTAGCTGCCTGGTCTCATTCTCAGTAGATACTGTGGAGGTTAGTTGTCTGGTCTAATTCACATCAGATTAAGTGGAGGTTACCTGCCTGGTCTCATTCTCAGTAGATATTGTGGAGGTTAGCTGTCTGGTCTCATTCTCATCAGATACTGTGGAGGTTAGCTTTCTGGGCTCATTCACATCAGATACTGTGGAGGTTAGCAGTCTGGTCTCATTCTCAGTAGATAATGTGGAGGTTAGCTGCCTGGTCTCAATCGCAGTAGATACTGTGGAGGTTAGCTAACTGGTCTCATTCTCATCAGATACTGTGGAGGTTAGCTGTCTGGTCTCAATCTCAGTCGATTCTTTGGAGGTTAGCTGCCTGGTCTCAATCTCAGTCGATTCTTTGGAGGTTAGCTGCCTGGTCTCATTCTCAGTAGATACTGTAGAGGTTAGCTGCCTGGTCTCAATCTCAGTAGATACTGTGGAGGTTAGCTGCCTGGTCTCATTCTCATCAGATACTGTGGAGGTTAGCTGTCTGGTCTCATTCTCATCAGATACTGTGGAGGTTAGCTGTCTGGTCTCAATCTCAGTCGATTCTTTGGAGGTTAGCTGCCTGGTCTCAATCTCAGTCGATTCTTTGGAGGTTAGCTGCCTGGTCTCATTCTCAGTAGATACTGTGGAGTTTAGCTGCCTGGTCTCATTCTCAGTAGATACTGTGGAGTTTAGCTGCCTGATCTCATTCTCAGTAGATACTGTGGAGGTTAGCTGTCTGGTCTCATTCTCATCAGATACTGTGGAGGTTAGCTGTCTGGTCTCAATCTCAGTCGATTCTTTGGAGGTTAGCTGCCTGGTCTCAATCTCAGTCGATTCTTTGGAGGTTAGCTGCCTGGTCTCATTCTCAGTAGATACTGTGGAGTTTAGCTGCCTGGTCTCATTCTCAGTAGATACTGTGGAGTTTAGCTGCCTGATCTCATTCTCAGTAGATACTGTGGAGGTTAGCTGCCTGGTCTCAATCTCAGTAGATACTGTGGAGGTTAGCTGCCTGGTCTCAATCTCATCAGATACTGTGGAGGTTAGCTGCCTGGTCTCAATCTCATCAGATACTGTGGAGGTTAGCTATCTGGTCTCATTCACATCAGATACTGTGGCGGTTAGCTGTTTGGGCTCATTCTCAGTAGATACTGTGGAGGTTAGCTGCCTGGTCTCAATCTCAGTAGATACTGTGGAGGTTAGCTGTCTGGTCTCATTCTCAGTAGATACTGTGGAGGTTAGCTGCCTGGTCTCATTCTCAGTAGATACTGTGGAGGTTAGCTGCCTGGTCTCAATCTCAGTAGATACTGTGGAGGTTAGCTGCCTGGTCTCATTCTCAGTAGATACTGTGGAGTTTAGCTGCCTGATCTCATTCTCAGTAGATACTGTGGAGTTTAGCTGCCTGGTCTCAATCTCATCAGATACTGTGGAGGTTATCTATCTGGTCTCATTCTCATCAGATACTGTGGAGGTTAGCTGTTTGGGCTCATTCTCAGTAGATACTGTGGAGGTTAGCTGCCTGGTCTCAATCTCAGTAGATACTGTGGAGGTTAGCTGTCTGGTCTCATTCTCAGTAGATACTGTGGAGGTTAGCTGCCTGGTCTCATTCTCACCAGATACTGTGGAGGTTAGCCGTCTGGTCTCATTCACACAGATACTGTGGAGGTTAGCTGCCTGGTCTCATTCTCAGTAGATACTGTGGAGGTTAGTTGTCTGGTCTAATTCACATCAGATTAAGTGGAGGTTACCTGCCTGGTCTCATTCTCAGTAGATATTGTGGAGGTTAGCTGTCTGGTCTCATTCTCATCAGATACTGTGGAGGTTAGCTTTCTGGGCTCATTCACATCAGATACTGTGGAGGTTAGCTGACTGGTCTCATTCACATCAGATACTGTGGAGGTTAGTGTCCTGGTCTCATTCACATCAGATACTGTGGAGGTTAGCTGTCTGGTCTCAATCGCAGTAGATACTGTGGAGGTTAGCTAACTGGTCTCATTCTCATCAGATACTGTGGAGATTAGCTGTCTGGTCTCAATCTCAGTCGATTCTTTGGAGGTTAGCTGCCTGGTCTCAATCTCAGTCGATTCTTTGGAGGTTAGCTGCCTGGTCTCATTCTCAGTAGATACTGTGGAGGTTAGCTGCCTGGTCTCAATCTCAGTAGATACTGTGGAGGTTAGCTGCCTGGTCTCATTCTCATCAGATACTGTGGAGGTTAGCTGTCTGGTCTCATTCTCATCAGATACTGTGGAGGTTAGCTGACTGGTCTCAATCTCAGTAGATACTGTGGAGGTTAGCTGCCTGGTCTTATTCTCACCAGATACTGTGGAGGTTAGCCGTCTGGTCTCATTCACACAGATACTGTGGAGGTTAGCTGCCTGGTCTCATTCTCAGTAGATACTGTGGAGTTTAGCTGCCTGGTCTCAATCTCAGTAGATACTGTGGAGGTTAGCTGCCTGGTCTCATTCTCATCAGATACTGTGGAGGTTAGCTGTCTGGTCTCATTCTCATCAGATACTGTGGAGGTTAGCTGACTGGTCTCAATCTCAGTAGATACTGTGGAGGTTAGCTGCCTGGTCTTATTCTCACCAGATACTGTGGAGGTTAGCCGTCTGGTCTCATTCTCAGTAGATACTGTGGAGTTTAGCTGCCTGGTCTCATTCTCAGTAGATACTGTGGAGTTTAGCTGCCTGGTCTCAATCTCAGTAGATACTGTGGAGGTTAGCTGCCTGGTCTCATTCACATCAGATACTGTGGAGGTTAGCTGTCTGGTCTCATTCTCAGTAGATAATGTGGAGGTTAGCTGCCTGGTCTCAATCGCAGTAGATACTGTGGAGGTTAGCTAACTGGTCTCATTCTCAGTAGATACTGTGGAGGTTAGCTGCCTGGTCTCAATCTCAGTAGATACTGTGGAGGTTAGCTGCCTGGTCTCATTCTCATCAGATACTGTGGAGGTTAGCTGTCTGGTCTCATTCTCATCAGATACTGTGGAGGTTAGCTGACTGGTCTCAATCTCAGTCGATTCTTTGGAGGTTAGCTGCCTGGTCTCAATCTCAGTCGATTCTTTGGAGGTTAGCTGCCTGGTCTCATTCTCAGTAGATACTGTGGAGTTTAGCTGCCTGGTCTCATTCTCAGTAGATACTGTGGAGTTTAGCTGCCTGGTCTCAATCTCAGTAGATACTGTGGAGGTTAGCTGCCTGGTCTCATTCTCAGTAGATACTGTGGAGTTTAGCTGCCTGATTTCATTCTCAGTAGATACTGTGGAGGTTAGCTGCCTGGTCTCAATCTAGGTCGATTCTTTGGAGGTTAGCTGCCTGGTCTCAATCTCAGTCGATTCTTTGGAGGTTAGCTGCCTGGTCTCAATCTCAGTCGATTCTTTGGAGGTTAGCTGCCTGGTCTCATTCTCAGTAGATACTGTGGAGGTTAGCTGCCTGGTCTCAATCTCAGTAGATACTGTGGAGGTTAGCTGCCTGGTCTCATTCTCAGTAGATACTGTGGAGTTTAGCTGCCTGATCTCATTCTCAGTAGATACTGTGGAGGTTAGCTGCCTGGTCTCAATCTCAGTAGATACTGTGGAGGTTAGCTGCCTGGTCTCAATCTCATCAGATACTGTGGAGGTTAGCTGCCTGGTCTCAATCTCATCAGATACTGTGGAGGTTAGCTGTCTGGTCTCATTCTCATCAGATACCGTGGAGGTTAGCTGTCTGGGCTCATTCACAGTAGATACTGTAGAGGTTAGCTGCATGGTCTCATTCTCAGTAGATACTGCGGAGTTCAGCTGCCTGGTCTCAATCTCAGTAGATACTGTGGAGGTTAGCTGTCTGGTCTCATTCTCAGTAGATACTGTGGAGGTTAGCTGCCTGGTCTCATTCTCACCAGATACTGTGGAGGTTAGCTGCCTGGTCTCATTCACACAGATACTGTGGAGGTTAGCTGCCTGGTCTCATTCTCAGTAGATACTGTGGAGGTTAGTTGTCTGGTCTAATTCACATCAGATTAAGTGGAGGTTACCTGCCTGGTCTCATTCTCAGTAGATATTGTGGAGGTTAGCTGTCTGGTCTCATTCTCATCAGATACTGTGGAGGTTAGCTTTCTGGGCTCATTCACATGAGATACTGTGGAGGTTAGCTGACTGGTCTCATTCACATCAGATACTGTGGAGGTTAGTGTCCTGGTCTCATTCACATCAGATACTGTGGAGGTTAGCTGTCTGGTCTCATTCTCAGTAGATAATGTGGAGGTTAGCTGCCTGGTCTCAATCTCAGTAGATACTGTGGAGGTTAGCTAACTGGTCTCATTCTCATCAGATACTGTGGAGGTTAGCTGTCTGGTCTCAATCTCAGTCGATTCTTTGGAGGTTAGCTGCCTGGTCTCATTCTCAGTAGATACTGTGGAGGTTAGCTGCCTGGTCTCAATCTCAGTAGATACTGTGGAGGTTAGCTGCCTGGTCTCATTCTCATCAGATACTGTGGAGGTTAGCTGTCTGGTCTCATTCTCATCAGATACTGTGGAGGTTAGCTGTCTGGTCTCAATCTCAGTCGATTCTTTGGAGGTTAGCTGCCTGGTCTCATTCTCAGTAGATACTGTGGAGTTTAGCTGCCTGGTCTCATTCTCAGTAGATACTGTGGAGTTTAGCTGCCTGATCTCATTCTCACCAGATACTGTGGAGGTTAGCCGTCTGGTCTCATTCACACAGATACTGTGGAGGTTAGCTGCCTGGTCTCATTCTCAGTAGATACTGTGGAGGTTAGTTGTCTGGTCTAATTCACATCAGATTAAGTGGAGGTTAGCTGCCTGGTCTCATTCTCAGTAGATACTGGGGAGGTTAGCTGTCTGGTCTCATTCTCATCAGATACTGTGGAGGTTAGCTTTCTGGTCTCAATCTCAGTCGATTCTTTGGAGGTTAGCTGCCTGGTCTCATTCTCAGTAGATACTGTGGAGTTTAGCTGCCTGGTCTCATTCTCAGTAGATACTGTGGAGTTTAGCTGCCTGGTCTCATTCTCAGTAGATACTGTGGAGGTTAGCTGCCTGGTCTCAATCTCAGTAGATACTGTGGAGTTTAGCTGCCTGGTCTCATTCTCAGTAGATACTGTGGAGGTTAGCTGCCTGGTCTCAATCTCAGTAGATACTGTGGAGGTTAGCTGCCTGGTCTCAATCTCATCAGATACTGTGGAGGTTAGCTGCCTGGTCTCAATCTCATCAGATACTGTGGAGGTTAGTTGTCTGGTCTCATTCCCATCAGATACTGTAGAGGTTAGCTGTCTGGGCTCATTCACAGTAGATACTGTGGAGGTTAGCTGCATGGTCTCATTCTCAGTAGATACTGTGGAGTTTAGCTGCCTGGTCTCATTCTCAGTAGATACTGTGGAGGTTAGCTGCCTGGTCTCAATCTCAGTAGATACTGTGGAGGTTAGTTGTCTGGTCTCATTCTCAGTAGATACTGTGGAGGTTAGCTGCCTGGTCTCATTCTCACCAGATACTGTGGAGGTTAGCCGTCTGGTCTCATTCACACAGATACTGTGGAGGTTAGCTGCCTGGTCTCATTCTCAGTAGATACTGTGGAGGTTAGTTGTCTGGTCTAATTCACATCAGATTAAGTGGAGGTTACCTGCCTGGTCTCATTCTCAGTAGATATTGTGGAGGTTAGCTGTCCGGTCTCATTCTCATCAGATACTGTGGAGGTTAGCTTTCTGGTCTCATTCTCATCAGATACTGTGGAGGTTAGCTGACTGGGTTCATTCACATCAGATACTGTGGAGGTTAGTGTCCTGGTCTCATTCACATCAGATACTGTGGAGGTTAGCTGTCTGGTCTCAATCTCAGTAGATACTGTGGAGGTTAGCTAACTGGTCTCATTCTCATCAGATACTGTGGAGGTTAGCTGCCTGGTCTCAATCTCAGTAGATACTGTGGAGGTTAGCTAACTGGTCTCATTCTCATCAGATACTGTGGAGGTTAGCTGTCTGGTCTCAATCTCAGTCGATTCTTTGGAGGTTAGCTGCCTGGTCTCAATCTCAGTCGATTCTTTGGAGTTTAGCTGCCTGGTCTCATTCTCAGTAGATACTGTAGAGGTTAGCTGCCTGGTCTCAATCTCAGTAGATACTGTGGAGGTTAGCTGCCTGGTCTCATTCTCATCAGATACTGTGGAGGTTAGCTGTCTGGTCTCATTCTCATCAGATACTGTGGAGGTTAGCTGTCTGGTCTCAATCTCAGTCGATTCTTTGGAGGTTAGCTGCCTGGTCTCAATCTCAGTCGATTCTTTGGAGGTTAGCTGCCTGGTCTCATTCTCAGTAGATACTGTGGAGTTTAGCTGCCTGGTCTCATTCTCAGTAGATACTGTGGAGTTTAGCTGCCTGATCTCATTCTCAGTAGATACTGTGGAGGTTAGCTGTCTGGTCTCATTCTCATCAGATACTGTGGAGGTTAGCTGTCTGGTCTCAATCTCAGTCGATTCTTTGAAGGTTAGCTGCCTGGTCTCAATCTCAGTCGATTCTTTGGAGGTTAGCTGCCTGGTCTCATTCTCAGTAGATACTGTGGAGTTTAGCTGCCTGGTCTCATTCTCAGTAGATACTGTGGAGTTTAGCTGCCTGATCTCATTCTCAGTAGATACTGTGGAGGTTAGCTGCCTGGTCTCAATCTCAGTAGATACTGTGGAGGTTAGCTGCCTGGTCTCAATCTCATCAGATACTGTCGAGGTTAGCTGCCTGGTCTCAATCTCATCAGATACTGTGGAGGTTAGCTATCTGGTCTCATTCTCATCAGATACTGTGGAGGTTAGCTGTTTGGGCTCATTCTCAGTAGATACTGTGGAGGTTAGCTGCCTGGTCTCAATCTCAGTAGATACTGTGGAGGTTAGCTGTCTGGTCTCATTCTCAGTAGATACTGTGGAGGTTAGCTGCCTGGTCTCATTCTCACCAGATACTGTGGAGGTTAGCCGTCTGGTCTCATTCACACAGATACTGTGGAGGTTAGCTGCCTGGTCTCATTCTCAGTAGATACTGTGGAGGTTAGTTGTCTGGTCTAATTCACATCAGATTAAGTGGAGGTTACCTGCCTGGTCTCATTCTCAGTAGATATTGTGGAGGTTAGCTGTCTGGTCTCATTCTCATCAGATACTGTGGAGGTTAGCTTTCTGGGCTCATTCACATCAGATACTGTGGAGGTTAGCAGTCTGGTCTCATTCTCAGTAGATAATGTGGAGGTTAGCTGCCTGGTCTCAATCGCAGTAGATACTGTGGAGGTTAGCTAACTGGTCTCATTCTCATCAGATACTGTGGAGGTTAGCTGTCTGGTCTCAATCTCAGTTGATTCTTTGGAGGTTAGCTGCCTGGTCTCAATCTCAGTCGATTCTTTGGAGGTTAGCTGCCTGGTCTCATTCTCAGTAGATACTGTAGAGGTTAGCTGCCTGGTCTCAATCTCAGTAGATACTGTGGAGGTTAGCTGCCTGGTCTCATTCTCATCAGATACTGTGGAGGTTAGCTGTCTGGTCTCATTCTCATCAGATACTGTGGAGGTTAGCTGTCTGGTCTCAATCTCAGTCGATTCTTTGGAGGTTAGCTGCCTGGTCTCAATCTCAGTCGATTCTTTGGAGGTTAGCTGCCTGGTCTCATTCTCAGTAGATACTGTGGAGTTTAGCTGCCTGGTCTCATTCTCAGTAGATACTGTGGAGTTTAGCTGCCTGATCTCATTCTCAGTAGATACTGTGGAGGTTAGCTGTCTGGTCTCATTCTCATCAGATACTGTGGAGGTTAGCTGTCTGGTCTCAATCTCAGTCGATTCTTTGGAGGTTAGCTGCCTGGTCTCAATCTCAGTCGATTCTTTGGAGGTTAGCTGCCTGGTCTCATTCTCAGTAGATACTGTGGAGTTTAGCTGCCTGGTCTCATTCTCAGTAGATACTGTGGAGTTTAGCTGCCTGATCTCATTCTCAGTAGATACTGTGGAGGTTAGCTGCCTGGTCTCAATCTCAGTAGATACTGTGGAGGTTAGCTGCCTGGTCTCAATCTCATCAGATACTGTGGAGGTTAGCTGCCTGGTCTCAATCTCATCAGATACTGTGGAGGTTAGCTATCTGGTCTCATTCACATCAGATACTGTGGCGGTTAGCTGTTTGGGCTCATTCTCAGTAGATACTGTGGAGGTTAGCTGCCTGGTCTCAATCTCAGTAGATACTGTGGAGGTTAGCTGTCTGGTCTCATTCTCAGTAGATACTGTGGAGGTTAGCTGCCTGGTCTCATTCTCAGTAGATACTGTGGAGGTTAGCTGCCTGGTCTCAATCTCAGTAGATACTGTGGAGGTTAGCTGCCTGGTCTCATTCTCAGTAGATACTGTGGAGTTTAGCTGCCTGATCTCATTCTCAGTAGATACTGTGGAGTTTAGCTGCCTGGTCTCAATCTCATCAGATACTGTGGAGGTTATCTATCTGGTCTCATTCTCATCAGATACTGTGGAGGTTAGCTGTTTGGGCTCATTCTCAGTAGATACTGTGGAGGTTAGCTGCCTGGTCTCAATCTCAGTAGATACTGTGGAGGTTAGCTGTCTGGTCTCATTCTCAGTAGATACTGTGGAGGTTAGCTGCCTGGTCTCATTCTCACCAGATACTGTGGAGGTTAGCCGTCTGGTCTCATTCACACAGATACTGTGGAGGTTAGCTGCCTGGTCTCATTCTCAGTAGATACTGTGGAGGTTAGTTGTCTGGTCTAATTCACATCAGATTAAGTGGAGGTTACCTGCCTGGTCTCATTCTCAGTAGATATTGTGGAGGTTAGCTGTCTGGTCTCATTCTCATCAGATACTGTGGAGGTTAGCTTTCTGGGCTCATTCACATCAGATACTGTGGAGGTTAGCTGACTGGTCTCATTCACATCAGATACTGTGGAGGTTAGTGTCCTGGTCTCATTCACATCAGATACTGTGGAGGTTAGCTGTCTGGTCTCAATCGCAGTAGATACTGTGGAGGTTAGCTAACTGGTCTCATTCTCATCAGATACTGTGGAGATTAGCTGTCTGGTCTCAATCTCAGTCGATTCTTTGGAGGTTAGCTGCCTGGTCTCAATCTCAGTCGATTCTTTGGAGGTTAGCTGCCTGGTCTCATTCTCAGTAGATACTGTGGAGGTTAGCTGCCTGGTCTCAATCTCAGTAGATACTGTGGAGGTTAGCTGCCTGGTCTCATTCTCATCAGATACTGTGGAGGTTAGCTGTCTGGTCTCATTCTCATCAGATACTGTGGAGGTTAGCTGACTGGTCTCAATCTCAGTAGATACTGTGGAGGTTAGCTGCCTGGTCTTATTCTCACCAGATACTGTGGAGGTTAGCCGTCTGGTCTCATTCACACAGATACTGTGGAGGTTAGCTGCCTGGTCTCATTCTCAGTAGATACTGTGGAGTTTAGCTGCCTGGTCTCAATCTCAGTAGATACTGTGGAGGTTAGCTGCCTGGTCTCATTCTCATCAGATACTGTGGAGGTTAGCTGTCTGGTCTCATTCTCATCAGATACTGTGGAGGTTAGCTGACTGGTCTCAATCTCAGTAGATACTGTGGAGGTTAGCTGCCTGGTCTTATTCTCACCAGATACTGTGGAGGTTAGCCGTCTGGTCTCATTCTCAGTAGATACTGTGGAGTTTAGCTGCCTGGTCTCATTCTCAGTAGATACTGTGGAGTTTAGCTGCCTGGTCTCAATCTCAGTAGATACTGTGGAGGTTAGCTGCCTGGTCTCATTCACATCAGATACTGTGGAGGTTAGCTGTCTGGTCTCATTCTCAGTAGATAATGTGGAGGTTAGCTGCCTGGTCTCAATCGCAGTAGATACTGTGGAGGTTAGCTAACTGGTCTCATTCTCAGTAGATACTGTGGAGGTTAGCTGCCTGGTCTCAATCTCAGTAGATACTGTGGAGGTTAGCTGCCTGGTCTCATTCTCATCAGATACTGTGGAGGTTAGCTGTCTGGTCTCATTCTCATCAGATACTGTGGAGGTTAGCTGACTGGTCTCAATCTCAGTCGATTCTTTGGAGGTTAGCTGCCTGGTCTCAATCTCAGTCGATTCTTTGGAGGTTAGCTGCCTGGTCTCATTCTCAGTAGATACTGTGGAGTTTAGCTGCCTGGTCTCATTCTCAGTAGATACTGTGGAGTTTAGCTGCCTGGTCTCAATCTCAGTAGATACTGTGGAGGTTAGCTGCCTGGTCTCATTCTCAGTAGATACTGTGGAGTTTAGCTGCCTGATTTCATTCTCAGTAGATACTGTGGAGGTTAGCTGCCTGGTCTCAATCTCAGTCGATTCTTTGGAGGTTAGCTGCCTGGTCTCAATCTCAGTCGATTCTTTGGAGGTTAGCTGCCTGGTCTCAATCTCAGTCGATTCTTTGGAGGTTAGCTGCCTGGTCTCATTCTCAGTAGATACTGTGGAGGTTAGCTGCCTGGTCTCAATCTCAGTAGATACTGTGGAGGTTAGCTGCCTGGTCTCATTCTCAGTAGATACTGTGGAGTTTAGCTGCCTGATCTCATTCTCAGTAGATACTGTGGAGGTTAGCTGCCTGGTCTCAATCTCAGTAGATACTGTGGAGGTTAGCTGCCTGGTCTCAATCTCATCAGATACTGTGGAGGTTAGCTGCCTGGTCTCAATCTCATCAGATACTGTGGAGGTTAGCTATCTGGTCTCATTCTCATCAGATACTGTGGAGGTTAGCTGTTTGGGCTCATTCTCAGTAGATACTGTGGAGGTTAGCTGCCTGGTCTCAATCTCAGTAGATACTGTGGAGGTTAGCTGTCTGGTCTCATTCTGAGTAGATACTGTGGAGGTTAGCTGCCTGGTCTTATTCTCACCAGATACTGTGGAGGTTAGCCGTCTGGTCTCATTCACACAGATACTGTGGAGGTTAGCTGCCTGGTCTCAATCTCATCAGATACTGTGGAGGTTAGCTCTCTGGTCTCATTCCCATCAGATACTGTGGAGGTTAGCTGCATGGTCTCATTCTCAGTAGATACTGTGGAGTTTAGCTGCCTGGTCTCATTCTCAGTAGATACTGTGGAGGTTAGCTGCCTGGTCTCAATCTCAGTAGATACTGTGGAGGTTAGATGTCTGGTCTCATTCTCAGTAGATACTGTGGAGGTTAGCTGCCTGGTCTCATTCTCACCAGATACTGTGGAGGTTAGCCGTCTGGTCTCATTCACACAGATACTGTCGAGGTTAGCTGCCTGGTCTCATTCTCAGTAGATACTGTGGAGGTTAGTTGTCTGGTCTAATTCACATCAGATTAAGTGGAGGTTACCTGCCTGGTCTCATTCTCAGTAGATATTGTGGAGGTTAGCTGTCTGGTCTCATTCTCATCAGATACTGTGGAGGTTAGCTTTCTGGGCTCAGTCACATCAGATACTGTGGAGGTTAGCTGACTGGGTTCATTCACATCAGATACTGTGGAGGTTAGCTGTCTGGTCTCATTCTCAGTAGATACTGTGGAGTTTAGCTGCCTGGTCTCATTCTCAGTAGATACTGTGGAGTTTAGCTGCCTGGTCTCAATCTCAGTAGATACTGTGGAGGTTAGCTGCCTGGTCTCATTCACATCAGATACTGTGGAGGTTAGCTGTCTGGTCTCATTCTCAGTAGATAATGTGAAGGTTAGCTGCCTGGTCTCAATCGCAGTAGATACTGTGGAGGTTAGCTAACTGGTCTCATTCTCATCAGATACTGTGGAGATTAGCTGTCTGGTCTCAATCTCAGTCGATTCTTTGGAGGTTAGCTGCCTGGTCTCAATCTCAGTCGATTCTTTGGATGTTAGCTGCCTGGTCTCATTCTCAGTAGATACTGTGGAGGTTAGCTGCCTGGTCTCAATCTCAGTAGATACTGTGGAGGTTAGCTGCCTGGTCTCATTCTCATCAGATACTGTGGAGGTTAGCTGTCTGGTCTCATTCTCATCAGATACTGTGGAGGTTAGCTGACTGGTCTCAATCTCAGTCGATTCTTTGGAGGTTAGCTGCCTGGTCTCAATCTCAGTCGATTCTTTGGAGGTTAGCTGCCTGGTCTCATTCTCAGTAGATACTGTGGAGTTTAGCTGCCTGGTCTCATTCTCAGTAGATACTGTGGAGTTTAGCTGCCTGGTCTCAATCTCAGTAGATACTGTGGAGGTTAGCTGCCTGGTCTCATTCTCAGTAGATACTGTGGAGTTTAGCTGCCTGATTTCATTCTCAGTAGATACTGTGGAGGTTAGCTGCCTGGTCTCAATCTCAGTCGATTCTTTGGAGGTTAGCTGCCTGGTCTCAATCTCAGTCGATTCTTTGGAGGTTAGCTGCCTGGTCTCAATCTCAGTCGATTCTTTGGAGGTTAGCTGCCTGGTCTCATTCTCAGTAGATACTGTGGAGGTTAGCTGCCTGGTCTCAATCTCAGTAGATACTGTGGAGGTTAGCTGCCTGGTCTCATTCTCAGTAGATACTGTGGAGTTTAGCTGCCTGATCTCATTCTCAGTAGATACTGTGGAGGTTAGCTGCCTGGTCTCAATCTCAGTAGATACTGTGGAGGTTAGCTGCCTGGTCTCAATCTCATCAGATACTGTGGAGGTTAGCTGCCTGGTCTCAATCTCATCAGATACTGTGGAGGTTAGCTATCTGGTCTCATTCTCATCAGATACTGTGGAGGTTAGCTGTTTGGGCTCATTCTCAGTAGATACTGTGGAGGTTAGCTGCCTGGTCTCAATCTCAGTAGATACTGTGGAGGTTAGCTGTCTGGTCTCATTCTGAGTAGATACTGTGGAGGTTAGCTGCCTGGTCTTATTCTCACCAGATACTGTGGAGGTTAGCCGTCTGGTCTCATTCACACAGATACTGTGGAGGTTAGCTGCCTGGTCTCATTCTCAGTAGATACTGTGGAGGTTAGTTGTCTGGTCTAATTCACATCAGATTAAGTGGAGGTTACCTGCCTGGTCTCATTCTCAGTAGATATTGTGGAGGTTAGCTGTCTGGTCTCATTCTCATCAGATACTGTGGAGGTTAGCTTTCTGGGCTCATTCACATCAGATACTGTGGAGGTTAGCTGACTGGTCTCATTCACATCAGATACTGTGGAGGTTAGTGTCCTGGTCTCATTCACATCAGATACTGTGGAGGTTAGCTGTCTGGTCTCATTCTCAGTAGATAATGTGGAGGTTAGCTGCCTGGTCTCAATCGCAGTAGATACTGTGGAGGTTAGCTAACTGGTCTCATTCTCATCAGATACTGTGGAGGTTAGCTGCCTGGTCTCAATCTCAGTAGATACTGTGGAGGTTAGCTAACTGGTCTCATTCTCATCAGATACTGTGGAGGTTAGCTGTCTGGTCTCAATCTCAGTCGATTCTTTGGAGGTTAGCTGCCTGGTCTCAATCTCAGTCGATTCTTTGGAGGTTAGCTGCCTGGTCTCATTCTCAGTAGATACTGTAGAGGTTAGCTGCCTGGTCTCAATCTCAGTAGATTCTGTGGAGGTCAGCTGCCTGGTCTCATTCTCATCAGATACTGTGGAGGTTAGCTGTCTGGTCTCATTCTCATCAGATACTGTGGAGGTTAGCTGTCTGGTCTCAATCTCAGTCGATTCTTTGGAGGTTAGCTGCCTGGTCTCAATCTCAGTCGATTCTTTGGAGGTTAGCTGCCTGGTCTCATTCTCAGTAGATACTGTGGAGTTTAGCTGCCTGGTCTCATTCTCAGTAGATACTGTGGAGTTTAGCTGCCTGATCTCATTCTCAGTAGATACTGTGGAGGTTAGCTGCCTGGTCTCAATCTCAGTAGATACTGTGGAGGTTAGCTGCCTGGTCTCAATCTCATCAGATACTGTGGAGGTTAGCTGCCTGGTCTCAATCTCATCAGATACTGTGGAGGTTAGCTCTCTGGTCTCATTCCCATCAGATACTGTGGAGGTTAGCTGCATGGTCTCATTCTCAGTAGATACTGTGGAGGTTAGTTGTCTGGTCTAATTCACATCAGATTAAGTGGAGGTTACCTGACTGGTCTCATTCACATCAGATACTGTGGAGGTTAGTGTCCTGGTCTCATTCACATCAGATACTGTGGAGGTTAGCTGTCTGGTCTCATTCTCAGTAGATAATGTGGAGGTTAGCTGCCTGGTCTCAATCTCAGTAGATACTGTGGAGGTTAGCTAACTGGTCTCATTCTCATCAGATACTGTGGAGGTTAGCTGTCTGGTCTCAATCTCAGTCCATTCTTTGGAGGTTAGCTGACGGGTCTCAATCTCAGTCGATTCTTTGGAGGTTAGCTGCCTGGTCTCATTCTCAGTAGATACTGTGGAGGTTAGCTGCCTGGTCTCAATCTCAGTAGATACTGTGGAGGTTAGCTGCCTGGTCTCATTCTCATCAGATACTGTGGAGGTTAGCTGTCTGGTCTCATTCTCATCAGATACTGTGGAGGTTAGCTGTCTGGTCTCAATCTCAGTCGATTCTTTGGAGGTTAGCTGCCTGGTCTCAATCTCAGTCGATTCTTTGGAGGTTAGCTGCCTGGTCTCATTCTCAGTAGATACTGTGGAGTTTAGCTGCCTGGTCTCATTCTCAGTAGATACTGTGGAGTTTAGCTGCCTGATCTCATTCTCAGTAGATTCTGTGGATGTTAGCTGCCTGGTCTCAATCTCAATAGATACTGTGGAGGTTAGCTGCCTGGTCTCAATCTCATCAGATACTGTGGAGGTTAGCTGCCTGGTCTCATTCACATCAGATACTGTGGAGGTTAGCTGTCTGGTCTCATTCTCAGTAGATAATTTGGAGGTTAGCTGCCTGGTCTCAATCTCAGTAGATACTGTGGAGGTTAGCTAACTGGTCTCATTCTCATCAGATACTGTGGAGGTTAGCTGTCTGGTCTCAATCTCAGTCGATTCTTTGGAGGTTAGCTGCCTGGTCTCAATCTCAGTCGATTCTTTGGAGGTTAGCTGCCTGGTCTCATTCTCAGTAGATACTGTGGAGGTTAGCTGCCTGGTCTCATTCTCATCAGATACTGTGGAGGTTAGCTGTCTGGTCTCATTCTCATCAGATACTGTGGAGGTTAGCTGTCTGGTCTCAATCTCAGTCGATTCTTTGGAGGTTAGCTGCCTGGTCTCAATCTCAGTCGATTCTTTGGAGGTTAGCTGCCTGGTCTCATTCTCAGTAGATACTGTGGAGTTTAGCTGCCTGGTCTCATTCTCAGTAGATACTGTGGAGTTTAGCTGCCTGATCTCATTCTCAGTAGATACTGTGGAGGTTAGCTGCCTGGTCTCAATCTCAGTAGATTCTGTGGAGGTTAGCTGCCTGGTCTCAATCTCATCAGATACTGTGGAGGTTAGCTGCCTGGTCTCAATCTCATCAGATACTGTGGAGGTTAGCTGTCTGGTCTCATTCTCATCAGATACTGTGGAGGTTAGCTGTCTGGGCTCATTCACAGTAGATACTGTAGAGGTTAGCTGCATGGTCTCATTCTCAGTAGATACTGTGGAGTTTAGCTGCCTGGTCTCATTCTCAGTAGATACTGTGGAGGTTAGCTGCCTGGTCTCAATCTCAGTAGATACTGTGGAGGTTAGCTGTCTGGTCTCATTCTCAGTAGATACTGTGGAGGTTAGCTGCCTGGTCTCATTCTCACCAGATACTGTGGAGGTTAGCCGTCTGGTCTCATTCACACAGATACTGTGGAGGTTAGCTGTCTGGTCTCAATCTCAGTCGATTCTTTGGAGGTTAGCTGCCTGGTCTCAATCTCAGTCAATTCTTTGGAGGTTAGCTGCCTGGTCTCATTCTCAGTAGATACTGTGGAGGGTAGCTGCCTGGTCTCAATCTCAGTAGATACTGTGGAGGTTAGCTGCCTGGTCTCATTCTCATCAGATACTGTGGAGGTTAGCTGTCTGGTCTCATTCTCATCAGATACTGTGGAGGTTAGCTGTCTGGTCTCAATCTCAGTCGATTCTTTGGAGATTAGCTGCCTGGTCTCAATCTCAGTCGATTCTTTGGAGGTTAGCTGCCTGGTCTCATTCTCAGTAGATACTGTGGAGTTTAGCTGCCTGGTCTCATTCTCAGTAGATACTGTGGAGTTTAGCTGCCTGATCTCATTCTCAGTAGATACTGTGGATGTTAGCTGCCTGGTCTCAATCTCAGTAGATACTGTGGAGGTTAGCTGCCTGGTCTCAATCTCATCAGATACTGTGGAGGTTAGCTGCCTGGTCTCATTCACATCAGATACTGTGGAGGTTAGCTGTCTGGTCTCATTCTCAGTAGATAATTTGGAGGTTAGCTGCCTGGTCTCAATCTCAGTAGATACTGTGGAGGTTAGCTAACTGGTCTCATTCTCATCAGATACTGTGGAGGTTAGCTGTCTGGTCTCAATCTCAGTCGATTCTTTGGAGGTTAGCTGCCTGGTCTCAATCTCAGTAGATTCTTATGAGCTTAGCTGCCTGGTCTCATTCTCAGTAGATACTGTGGAGGTTAGCTGCCTGGTCTCAATCTCAGTAGATACTGTGGAGGTTAGCTGCCTGGTCTCATTCTCATCAGATACTGTGGAGGTTAGCTGTCTGGTCTCATTCTCATCAGATACTGTGGAGGTTAGCTGTCTGGTCTCAATCTCAGTCGATTCTTTGGAGGTTAGCTGCCTGGTCTCAATCTCAGTCGATTCTTTGGAGGTTAGCTGCCTGGTCTCATTCTCAGTAGATACTGTGGAGTTTAGCTGCCTGGTCTCATTCTCAGTAGATACTGTGGAGTTTAGCTGCCTGATCTCATTCTCAGTAGATACTGTGGAGTTTAGCTGCCTGGTCTCATTCTCAGTAGATACTGTGGAGGTTAGCTGCCTGGTCTCAATCTCAGTAGATACTGTGGAGGTTAGCTGTCTGGTCTCATTCTCAGTAGATACTGTGGAGGTTAGCTGCCTGGTCTCATTCTCACCAGATACTGTGGAGGTTAGCCGTCTGGTCTCATTCACACAGATACTGTGGAGGTTATCTGCCTGGTCTCATTCTCAGTAGATACTGTGGAGGTTAGCTGTCTGGTCTCATTCCCATCAGATACTGTGGAGGTTAGTGTCCTGGTCTCATTCACATCAGATACTGTGGAGGTTAGTGTCCTGGTCTCATTCTCAGTAGATACTGTGGAGGTTAGCTGCCTGGTCTCATTCTCAGTAGAGACTGTGGAGGTTAGCTGTATGGTCTAATTCACATCAGATTAAGTGGAGGTTAGCTGTCTGGTCTCATTCTCAGTAGATACTGTGGAGGTTAGCTGCCTGGTCTCAATCTCATCAGATACTGTGGAGGTTAGCTGCCTGGTCTCATTCTCAGTAGAGACTGTGGAGGTTAGCTGTATGGTCTAATTCACATCAGATAATGTGGAGGTTAGCTGCCTGGTCTCAATCTCAGTAGATACTGTGGAGGTTAGCTAACTGGTCTCATTCTCATCAGATACTGTGGAGGTTAGCTGTCTGGTCTCAATCTCAGTCGATTCTTTGGAGGTTAGCTGCCTGGTCTCAATCTCAGTCGATTCTTTGAAGGTTAGCTGCCTGGTCTCATTCTCAGTAGATACTGTGGAGTTTAGCTGCCTGGTCTCATTCTCAGTAGATACTGTGGAGTTTAGCTGCCTGGTCTCATTCTCAGTAGATACTGTGGAGGTTAGCTGCCTGGTCTCAATCTCAGTAGATACTGTGGAGGTTAGCTGCCTGGTCTCAATCTCATCAGATACTGTGGACGTTAGCTGTCTGGGCTCATTCTCAGTAGATACTGTGGAGTTTAGCTTTCTGGGCTCATTCACATCAGATACTGTGGAGGTTAGCTTTCTGGGCTCATTCTCATCAGATACTGTGGAGGTTAGTGTCCTGGTCTCATTCACATCAGATACTGTGGAGGTTAGCTGTCTGGTCTCATTCTCAGTAGATAATGTGGAGGTTAGCTGCCTGGTCTCAATCTCAGTAGATACTGTGGAGGTTAGCTAACTGGTCTCATTCTCATCAGATACTGTTGAGGTTAGCTGTCAGGTCTCAATCTCAGTCGATTCTTTGGAGGTTAGCTGCCTGGTCTCAATCTCAGTCGATTCTTTGGAGGTTAGCTGCCTGGTCTCATTCTCAGTAGATACTGTGGAGGTTAGCTGCCTGGTCTCAATCTCAGTAGATACTGTGGAGGTTAGCTGCCTGGTCTCATTCTCATCAGATACTGTGGAGGTTAGCTGTCTGGTCTCAATCTCAGTCGATTCTTTGGAGGTTAGCTGCCTGGTCTCAATCTCAGTCGATTCTTTGGAGGTTAGCTGCCTGGTCTCATTCTCAGTAGATACTGTGGAGTTTAGCTGCCTGGTCTCATTCTCAGTAGATACTGTGGAGTTTAGCTGCCTGGTCTCATTCTCAGTAGATACTGTGGAGGTTAGCTGCCTGGTCTCAATCTCAGTAGATACTGTGGAGGTTAGCTGCCTGGTCTCAATCTCATCAGATACTGTGGACGTTAGCTGTCTGGGCTCATTCTCAGTAGATACTGTGGAGTTTAGCTGCCTGGTCTCATTCTCAGTAGATACTGTGGAGGTTAGCTGTCTGGTCTCATTCTCAGTAGATACTGTGGAGGTTAGCTGCCTGGTCTCATTCTCACCAGATACTGTGGAGGTTAGCCGTCTGGTCTCATTCACACAGATACTGTGGAGGTTAGCTGCCTGGTCTCATTCTCAGTAGATATTGTGGAAGTTAGCTGTCTGGTCTCATTCTCATCAGATACTGTGGAGGTTAGCTTTCTGGTCTCATTCACATCAGATACTGTGGAGGTTAGTGTCCTGGTCTCATTCACATCAGATACTGTGGAGGTTAGCTGTCTGGTCTCATTCTCAGTAGATAATGTGGAGGTTAGCTGCCTGGTCTCAATCTCAGTAGATACTGTGGAGGTTAGCTAACTGGTCTCATTCTCATCAGATACTGTTGAGGTTAGCTGTCAGGTCTCAATCTCAGTCGATTCTTTGGAGGTTAGCTGCCTGGTCTCAATCTCAGTCGATTCTTTGGAGGTTAGCTGCCTGGTCTCATTCTCAGTAGATACTGTGGAGGTTAGCTGCCTGGTCTCAATCTCAGTAGATACTGTGGAGGTTAGCTGCCTGGTCTCATTCTCATCAGATACTGTGGAGGTTAGCTGTCTGGTCTCATTCTCATCAGATACTGTGGAGGTTAGCTGTCTGGTCTCAATCTCAGTCGATTCTTTGGAGGTTAGCTGCCTGGTCTCAATCTCAGTCGATTCTTTGGAGGTTAGCTGCCTGGTCTCATTCTCAGTAGATACTGTGGAGTTTAGCTGCCTGGTCTCATTCTCAGTAGATACTGTGGAGTTTAGCTGCCTGATCTCATTCTCAGTAGATACTGTGGAGGTTAGCTGCCTGGTCTCATTCTCACCAGATACTGTGGAGGTTAGCCGTCTGGTCTCATTCACACAGATACTGTGGAGGTTACCTGCCTGGTCTCATTCTCAGTAGATATTGTGGAGGTTAGCTGTCTGGTCTCATTCTCATCAGATACTATGGAGGTTAGCTTTCTGGGCTCATTCACATCAGATACTGTGGAGGTTAGCTGACTGGTCTCATTCACATCAGATACTGTGGAGGTTAGCTGTCTGGTCTCATTCTCATCAGATACTATGGAGGTTAGCTTTCTGGTCTCAATCTCAGTAGATACTGTGGAGGTTAGCTGCCTGGGCTCATTCACATCAGATACTGTGGAGGTTAGCTAACTGGTCTCATTCTCATCAGATACTGTGGAGGTTAGCTGTCTGGTCTCAATCTCAGTCGATTCTTTGGAGGTTAGCTGCCTGGTCTCAATCTCAGTCGATTCTTTGGAGGTTAGCTGCCTGGTCTCATTCTCAGTAGATACTGTGGAGTTTAGCTGCCTGGTCTCATTCTCAGTAGATACTGTGGAGTTTAGCTGCCTGGTCTCATTCTCAGTAGATACTGTGGAGGTTAGCTGCCTGGTCTCAATCTCAGTAGATACTGTGGAGGTTAGCTGCCTGGTCTCAATCTCATCAGATACTGTGGAGGTTAGCTGCCTGGTCTCATTCTCAGTAGAGACTGTGGAGGTTAGCTGTATGGTCTAATTCACATCAGATTAAGTGGAGGTTAGCTGTCTGGTCTCATTCTCAGTAGATATTGTGGAGGTTAGATGTCTGGTCTCATTCTCATCAGATACTGTGGACGTTAGCTGTCTGGGCTCATTCTCAGTAGATACTGTGGAGTTTAGCTGCCTGGTCTCATTCTCAGTAGATACTGTGGAGGTTAGCTGTCTGGTCTCATTCTCAGTAGATACTGTGGAGGTTAGCTGCCTGGTCTCATTCTCACCAGATACTGTGGAGGTTAGCTGCCTGGTCTCATTCTCAGTAGATACTGTGGAGTTTAGCTGCCTGGTCTCATTCTCAGTAGATACTGTGGAGTTTAGCTGTCTGGGCTCATTCTCAGTAGATACTGTGGAGTTTAGCTGCCTGGTCTCATTCTCAGTAGATACTGTGGAGTTTAGCTGTCTGGGCTCATTCTCAGTAGATACTGTGGAGGTTAGCTGCCTGGTCTCATTCTCAGTAGATACTGTGGAGGTTAGTTGTCTGGTCTAATTCTCAGTAGATATTGTGGAGGTTAGCTGCCTGGTCTCATTCTCAGTAGATATTGTGGAGGTTAGCTGTCTGGTCTCATTCTCATCAGATACTGTGGAGGTTAGCTTTCTGGGCTCATTCACATCAGATACTGTGGAGGTTAGCTGACTGGTCTCATTCACATCAGATACTGTGGAGGTTAGCTGTCTGGTCTCATTCTCAGTAGATAATGTGGAGGTTAGCTGTCAGGTCTCAATCTCAGTCGATTCTTTGGAGGTTAGCTGCCTGGTCTCAATCTCAGTCGATTCTTTGGAGGTTAGCTGCCTGGTCTCATTCTCAGTAGATACTGTGGGGGTTAGCTGCCTGGTCTCAATCTAAGTAGATACTGTGGAGGTTAGCTGCCTGGTCTCATTCTCATCAGATACTGTGGAGGTTAGCTGTCTGGTCTCATTCTCATCAGATACTGTGGAGGTTCCTGTCTGGTCTCAATCTCAGTCGATTCTTTGGAGGTTAGCTGCCTGGTCTCAATCTCAGTCGATTCTTTGGAGGTTAGCTGCCTGGTCTCATTCTCAGTAGATACTGTGGAGTTTAGCTGCCTGGTCTCATTCTCAGTAGATACTGTGGAGTTTAGCTGCCTGATCTCATTCTCAATAGATACTGTGGAGGTTAGCTGCCTGGTCTCAATCTCAGTAGATACTGTGGAGGTTAGCTGCCTGGTCTCAATCTCATCAGATACTGTGGAGGTTAGCTGCTTGGTCTCAATCTCATCAGATACTGTGGAGGTTAGCTGTCTGGTCTCATTCTCATCAGATACTGTGGAGGTTAGCTGTCTGGGCTCATTCACAGTAGATACTGTAGAGGTTAGCTGCATGGTCTCATTCTCAGTAGATACTGTGGAGTTTAGCTGCCTGGTCTCATTCTCAGTAGATACTGTGGAGGTTAGCTGCCTGGTCTCAATCTCAGTAGATACTGTGGAGGTTAGCTGTCTGGTCTCATTCTCAGTAGATACTGTGGAGGTTAGCTGCCTGGTCTCATTCTCACCAGATACTGTGGAGGTTAGCCGTCTGGTCTCATTCACACAGATACTGTGGAGGTTAGCTGATTGGTCTCATTCTCAGTAGATACTGTGGAGGTTAGTTGTCTGGTCTAATTCACATCAGATTAAGTGGAGGTTACCTGCCTGGTCTCATTCTCAGTAGATACTGTGGAGGTTAGCTGTCTGGTCTCATTCTCATCAGATACTGTGGAGGTTAGCTGATTGGTCTCATTCTCAGTAGATACTGTGGAGGTTAGCTGTCTGGTCTCATTCTCATCAGATACTGTGGAGGTTAGCTGATTGGTCTCATTCTCAGTAGATACTGTGGAGGTTAGCTGCCTGGTCTCAATCTCAGTCGATTCTTTGGAGGTTAGCTGCCTGGTCTCATTCTCAGTAGATACTGTGGAGGTTAGCTGCCTGGTCTCAATCTCAGTAGATACTGTGGAGGTTAGCTGCCTGGTCTCATTCTCATCAGATACTGTGAAGGTTAGCTGTCTGGTCTCATTCTCATCAGATACTGTGGAGGTTAGCCGTCTGGTCTCATTCACACAGATACTGTGGAGGTTAGCTGCCTGGTCTCATTCTCAGTAGATACTGTGGAGGTTAGTTGTCTGGTCTAATTCACATCAGATTAAGTGGAGGTTACCTGCCTGGTCTCATTCTCAGTAGATATTGTGGAGGTTAGCTGTCTGGTCTCATTCTCATCAGATACTGTGGAGGTTAGCTTTCTGGGCTCATTCACATCAGATACTGTGGAGGTTAGCTGTCTGTTCTCAATCTCAGTCGATTCTTTGGAGGTTAGCTGCCTGGTCTCAATCTCATCAGATACTGTGGAGGTTAGCTGATTGGTCTCATTCTCAGTAGATACTGTGGAGGTTAGCTGTCTGGTCTCATTCTCATCAGATACTGTGGAGGTTAGCTTTCTGGGCTCATTCACATCAGATACTGTGGAGGTTAGCTGACTGGTCTCATTCACATCAGATACTGTGGAGGTTAGCTGTCTGGTCTCATTCTCATCAGATACTGTGGAGGTTAGCTGATTGGTCTCATTCTCAGTAGATACTGTGGAGGTTAGCTGTCTGGTCTCATTCTCATCAGATACTGTGGAGGTTAGCTTTCTGGGCTCATTCACATCAGATACTGTGGAGGTTAGCTGTCTGGTCTCAATCTCAGTCGATTCTTTGGAGGTTAGCTGCCTGGTCTCAATCTCAGTCGATTCTTTGGAGGTTAGCTGCCTGGTCTCATTCTCAGTAGATACTGTGGAGGTTAGCTGCCTGGTCTCAATCTCAGTAGATACTGTGGAGGTTAGCTGCCTGGTCTCATTCTCATCAGATACTGTGGAGGTTAGCTGTCTGGTCTCAATCTCAGTCGATTCTTTGGAGGTTAGCTGCCTGGTCTCAATCTCAGTCGATTCTTTGGAGGTTAGCTGCCTGGTCTCATTCTCAGTAGATACTGTGGAGTTTAGCTGCCTGGTGTCATTCTCAGTAGATACTGTGGAGTTTAGCTGCCTGATCTCATTCTCAGTAGATACTGTGGAGGTTAGCTGCCTGGTCTCAATCTCAGTAGATACTGTGGAGGTTAGCTGCCTGGTCTCAATCTCATCAGATACTGTGGAGGTTAGCTGCTTGGTCTCAATCTCATCAGATACTGTGGAGGTTAGCTGTCTGGTCTCATTCTCAGTCGATTCTTTGGAGGTTAGCTGCCTGGTCTCAATCTCAGTCGATTCTTTGGAGGTTAGCTGCCTGGTCTCATTCTCAGTAGATACTGTGGAGTTTAGCTGCCTGGTGTCATTCTCAGTAGATACTGTGGAGTTTAGCTGCCTGATCTCATTCTCAGTAGATACTGTGGAGGTTAGCTGCCTGGTCTCAATCTCAGTAGATACTGTGGAGTTTAGCTGCCTGGTCTCATTCTCAGTAGATACTGTGGAGGTTAGCTGCCTGGTCTCAATCTCAGTAGATACTGTGGAGGTTAGCTGTCTGGTCTCATTCTCAGTAGATACTGTGGAGGTTAGCTGTCTGGTCTCAATCTCACCAGATACTGTGGAGGTTAGCCGTCTGGTCTCATTCACACAGATACTGTGGAGGTTAGCTGATTGGTCTCATTCTCAGTAGATACTGTGGAGGTTAGTTGTCTGGTCTAATTCACATCAGATTAAGTGGAGGTTACCTGCCTGGTCTCATTCTCAGTAGATATTGTGGAGGTTAGCTGTCTGGTCTCATTCTCATCAGATACTGTGGAGGTTAGCTGATTGGTCTCATTCTCAGTAGATACTGTGGAGGTTAGCTGTCTGGTCTCATTCTCATCAGATACTGTGGAGGTTAGCTGATTGGTCTCATTCTCAGTAGATACTGTGGAGGTTAGCTGCCTGGTCTCAACCTCAGTCGATTCTTTGGAGGTTAGCTGCCTGGTCTCATTCTCAGTAGATACTGTGGAGGTTAGCTGCCTGGTCTCAATCTCAGTAGATACTGTGGAGGTTAGCTGCCTGGTCTCATTCTCATCAGATACTGTGGAGGTTAGCTGTCTGGTCTCATTCTCATCAGATACTGTGGAGGTTAGCCGTCTGGTCTCATTCACACAGATACTGTGGAGGTTAGCTGCCTGGTCTCAATCTCAGTAGATACTGTGGAGGTTAGTTGTCTGGTCTAATTCACATCAGATTAAGTGGAGGTTACCTGCCTGGTCTCATTCTCAGTAGATATTGTGGAGGTTAGCTGTCTGGTCTCATTCTCATCAGATACTGTGGAGGTTAGCTTTCTGGGCTCATTCACATCAGAGACTGTGGAGGTTAGCTGTCTGGTCTCAATCTCAGTCGATTCTTTGGAGGTTAGCTGCCTGGTCTCAATCTCATCAGATACTGTGGAGGTTAGCTGATTGGTCTCATTCTCAGTAGATACTGTGGAGGTTAGCTGTCTGGTCTCATTCTCATCAGATACTGTGGAGGTTAGCTTTCTGGGCTCATTCACATCAGATACTGTGGAGGTTAGCTGACTGGTCTCATTCACATCAGATACTGTGGAGGTTAGCTGTCTGGTCTCATTCTCATCAGATACTGTGGAGGTTAGCTGATTGGTCTCATTCTCAGTAGATACTGTGGAGGTTAGCTGTCTGGTCTCATTCTCATCAGATACTGTGGAGGTTAGCTTTCTGGGCTCATTCACATCAGATACTGTGGAGGTTAGCTGTCTGGTCTCAATCTCAGTCGATTCTTTGGAGGTTAGCTGCCTGGTCTCAATCTCAGTCGATTCTTTGGAGGTTAGCTGCCTGGTCTCATTCTCAGTAGATACTGTGGAGGTTAGCTGCCTGGTCTCAATCTCAGTAGATACTGTGGAGGTTAGCTGCCTGGTCTCATTCTCATCAGATACTGTGGAGGTTAGCTGTCTGGTCTCAATCTCAGTCGATTCTTTGGAGGTTAGCTGCCTGGTCTCAATCTCAGTCGATTCTTTGGAGGTTAGCTGCCTGGTCTCATTCTCAGTAGATACTGTGGAGTTTAGCTGCCTGGTGTCATTCTCAGTAGATACTGTGGAGTTTAGCTGCCTGATCTCATTCTCAGTAGATACTGTGGAGGTTAGCTGCCTGGTCTCAATCTCAGTAGATACTGTGGAGGTTAGCTGCCTGGTCTCAATCTCATCAGATACTGTGGAGGTTAGCTGCTTGGTCTCAATCTCATCAGATACTGTGGAGGTTAGCTGTCTGGTCTCATTCTCATCAGATACTGTGGAGGTTAGCTGTCTGGGCTCATTCACAGTAGATACTGTAGAGGTTAGCTGCATGGTCTCATTCTCAGTAGATACTGTGGAGTTTAGCTGCCTGGTCTCATTCTCAGTAGATACTGTGGAGGTTTGCTGGCTGGTCTCAATCTCAGTAGATACTGTGGAGGTTAGCTGTCTGGTCTCATTCTCAGTAGATACTGTGGAGGTTAGCTGCCTGGTCTCATTCTCACCAGATACTGTGGAGGTTAGCCGTCTGGTCTCATTCACACAGATACTGTGGAGGTTAGCTGATTGGTCTCATTCTCAGTAAATACTGTGGAGGTTAGTTGTCTGGTCTAATTCACATCAGATTAAGTGGAGGTTACCTGCCTGGTCTCATTCTCTGTAGATATTGTGGAGGTTAGCTTTCTGGTCTCATTCACATCAGATACTGTGGAGGTTAGTGTCCTGGTCTCATTCACATCAGATACTGTGGAGGTTAGCTGTCTGGTCTCATTCTCAGTAGATAATGTGGAGGTTAGCTGCCTGGTCTCAATCTCAGTAGATACTGTGGAGGTTAGCTAACTGGTCTCATTCTCATCAGATACTGTGGAGGTTAGCTGTCTGGTCTCAATCTCAGTCGATTATTTGGAGTTTAGCTGCCTGGTCTCAATCTCTGTCGATTCTTTGGAGGTTAGCTGCCTGGTCTCATTCTCAGTAGATACTGTGGAATTTAGCTGCCTGGTCTCATTCTCAGTAGATACTGTGGAGTTTAGCTGCCTGGTCTCATTCTCAGTAGATACTGTGGAGGTTAGCTGTATGGTCTAATTCACATCAGATTAAGTGGAGGTTAGCTGTCTGGTCTCATTCTCAGTAGATACTGTGGAGGTTAGATGTCTGGTCTCATTCTCATCAGATACTGTGGACGTTAGCTGTCTGGGCTCATTCACAGTAGATACTGTAGAGGTTAGCTGCCTGGTCTCATTCTCAGTAGATACTTTGGAGGTTAGTTGTCTGGTCTAATTCACATCAGATTAAGTGGAGGTTACCTGCCTGGTCTCATTCTCAGTAGATATTGTGGAGGTTAGCTGTCTGGTCTCATTCTCATCAGATACTGTGGAGGTTAGCTTTCTGGGCTCATTCACATCAGATACTGTGGAGGTTAGCTGACTGGTCTCATTCACATCAGATACTGTGGAGGTTAGCTGTCTGGTCTCATTCTCAGTAGATAATGTGGAGGTTAGCTGCCTGGTCTCAATCTCAGTAGATACTGTGGAGGTTAGCTAACTGGTCTCATTCTCATCAGATACTGTGGAGGTTAGCTGTCTGGTCTCAATCTCAGTCGATTCTTTGGAGGTTAGCTGCCTGGTCTCAATCTCAGTCGATTCTTTGGAGGTTAGCTGCCTGGTCTCATTCGCAGTAGATACTGTGGAGGTTAGCTGCCTGGTCTCAATCTCAGTAGATACTGTGGAGGTTAGCTGCCTGGTCTCATTCTCATCAGATACTGTGGAGGTTAGCTGTCTGGTCTCATTCTCATCAGATACTGTGGAGGTTAGCTGTCTGGTCTCAATCTCAGTCGATTCTTTGGAGGTTAGCTGCCTGGTCTCAATCTCAGTCGATTCTTTGGAGGTTAGCTGCCTGGTCTCATTCTCAGTAGATACTGTGGAGTTTAGCTGCCTGGTCTCATTCTCAGTAGATACTGTGGAGTTTAGCTGCCTGATCTCATTCTCAGTAGATACTGTGGAGGTTAGCTGCCTGGTCTCATTCTCAGTAGATACTGTGGAGTTTAGCTGCCTGGTCTCATTCTCAGTAGATACTGTGGAGGTTAGCTGCCTGGTCTCAATCTCAGTAGATACTGTGGAGGTTAGCTGTCTGGTCTCATTCTCAGTAGATACTGTGGAGGTTAGCTGCCTGGTCTCATTCTCACCAGATACTGTGGAGGTTAGCCGTCTGGTCTCATTCACACAGATACTGTGGAGGTTAGCTGATTGGTCTCATTCTCAGTAGATACTGTGGAGGTTAGTTGTCTGGTCTAATTCACATCAGATTAAGTGGAGGTTACCTGCCTGGTCTCATTCTCAGTAGATATTGTGGAGGTTAGCTGTCTGGTCTCATTCTCATCAGATACTGTGGAGGTTAGCTGATTGGTCTCATTCTCAGTAGATACTGTGGAGGTTAGCTGTCTGGTCTCATTCTCATCAGATACTGTGGAGGTTAGCTTTCTGGGCTCATTCACATCAGATACTGTGGAGGTTAGCTTTCTGGGCTCATTCACATCAGATACTGTGGAGGTTAGCTGACTGGTCTCATTCACATCAGATACTGTGGAGGTTAGCTGTCTGGTCTCATTCTCAGTAGATCATGTGGAGGTTAGCTGCCTGGTCTCAATCTCAGTAGATACTGTGGAGGTTAGCTAACTGGTCTCATTCTCATCAGATACTGTGGAGGTTAGCTGTCTGGTCTCAATCTCAGTCGATTCTTTGGAGGTTAGCTGCCTGGTCTCAATCTCAGTCGATTCTTTGGAGGTTAGCTGCCTGGTCTCATTCTCAGTAGATACTGTGGAGGTTAGCTGCCTGGTCTCAATCTCAGTAGATACTGTGGAGGTTAGCTGCCTGGTCTCATTCTCATCAGATACTGTGGAGGTTAGCTGTCTGGTCTCATTCTCATCAGATACTGTGGAGGTTAGCTGTCTGGTCTCAATCTCAGTCGATTCTTTGGAGGTTAGCTGCCTGGTCTCAATCTCAGTCGATTCTTTGGAGGTTAGCTGCCTGGTCTCATTCTCAGTAGATACTGTGGAGTTTAGCTGCCTGGTCTCATTCTCAGTAGATACTGTGGAGTTTAGCTGCCTGATCTCATTCTCAGTAGATACTGTGAAGGTTAGCTGCCTGGTCTCATTCTCAGTAGATACTGTGGAGTTTAGCTGCCTGGTCTCATTCTCAGTAGATACTGTGGAGGTTAGCTGCCTGGTCTCAATCTCAGTAGATACTGTGGAGGTTAGCTGTCTGGTCTCATTCTCAGTAGATACTGTGGAGGTTAGCTGCCTGGTCTAATTCACATCAGATTAAGTGGAGGTTACCTGCCTGGTCTCATTCTCAGTAGATATTGTGGAGGTTAGCTGTCTGGTCTCATTCTCATCAGATACTGTGGAGGTTAGCTTTCTGGGCTCATTCACATCAGATACTGTGGAGGTTAGCTGACTGGTCTCATTCACATCAGATACTGTGGAGGTTAGTGTCCTGGTCTCATTCACATCAGATACTGTGGAGGTTAGCTGTCTGGTCTCAATCTCAGTCGATTCTTTGGAGGTTAGCTGCCTGGTCTCAATCTCAGTCGATTCTTTGGAGGTTAGCTGCCTGGTCTCATTCTCAGTAGATACTGTGGAGGTTAGCTGCCTGGTCTCAATCTCAGTAGATACTGTGGAGGTTAGCTGCCTGGTCTCATTCTCATCAGATACTGTGGAGGTTAGCTGTCTGGTCTCATTCTCATCAGATACTGTGGAGGTTAGCTGTCTGGTCTCAATCTCAGTCGATTCTTTGGAGGTTAGCTGCCTGGTCTCAATCTCAGTCGATTCTTTGGAGGTTAGCTGCCTGGTCTCATTCTCAGTAGATACTGTGGAGTTTAGCTGCCTGGTGTCATTCTCAGTAGATACTGTGGAGTTTAGCTGCCTGATCTCATTCTCAGTAGATACTGTGGAGGTTAGCTGCCTGGTCTCAATCTCAGTAGATACTGTGGAGGTTAGCTGCCTGGTCTCAATCTCATCAGATACTGTGGAGGTTAGCTGCTTGGTCTCAATCTCATCAGATACTGTGGAGGTTAGCTGTCTGGTCTCATTCTCATCAGATACTGTGGAGGTTAGCTGTCTGGGCTCATTCACAGTAGATACTGTAGAGGTTAGCTGCATGGTCTCATTCTCAGTAGATACTGTGGAGTTTAGCTGCCTGGTCTCATTCTCAGTAGATACTGTGGAGGTTAGCTGCCTGGTCTCAATCTCACCAGATACTGTGGAGGTTAGCCGTCTGGTCTCATTCACACAGATACTGTGGAGGTTAGCTGATTGGTCTCATTCTCAGTAGATACTGTGGAGGTTAGTTGTCTGGTCTAATTCACATCAGATTAAGTGGAGGTTACCTGCCTGGTCTCATTCTCAGTAGATATTGTGGAGGTTAGCTGTCTGGTCTCATTCTCATCAGATACTGTGGAGGTTAGCTGATTGGTCTCATTCTCAGTAGATACTGTGGAGGTTAGCTGTCTGGTCTCATTCTCATCAGATACTGTGGAGGTTAGCTTTCTGGGCTCATTCACATCAGATACTGTGGAGGTTAGCTTTCTGGGCTCATTCACATCAGATACTGTGGAGGTTAGCTGACTGGTCTCATTCACATCAGATACTGTGGAGGTTAGCTGTCTGGTCTCATTCTCAGTAGATAATGTGGAGGTTAGCTGCCTGGTCTCAATCTCAGTAGATACTGTGGAGGTTAGCTAACTGGTCTCATTCTCATCAGATACTGTGGAGGTTAGCTGTCTGGTCTCAATCTCAGTCGATTCTTTGGAGGTTAGCTGCCTGGTCTCAATCTCAGTCGATTCTTTGGAGGTTAGCTGCCTGGTCTCATTCTCAGTAGATACTGTGGAGGTTAGCTGCCTGGTCTCAATCTCAGTAGATACTGTGGAGGTTAGCTGCCTGGTCTTATTCTCATCAGATACTGTGGAGGTTAGCTGTCTGGTCTCATTCTCATCAGATACTGTGGAGGTTAGCTGTCTGGTCTCAATCTCAGTCGATTCTTTGGAGGTTAGCTGCCTGGTCTCAATCTCAGTCGATTCTTTGGAGGTTAGCTGCCTGGTCTCATTCTCAGTAGATACTGTGGAGTTTAGCTGCCTGGTCTCATTCTCAGTAGATACTGTGGAGTTTAGCTGCCTGATCTCATTCTCAGTAGATACTGTGGAGGTTAGCTGCCTGGTCTCATTCTCAGTAGATACTGTGGAGTTTAGCTGCCTGGTCTCATTCTCAGTAGATACTGTGGAGTTTAGCTGCCTGATCTCATTCTCAGTAGATACTGTGGAGTTTAGCTGCCTGGTCTCATTCTCAGTAGATACTGTGGAGGTTAGCTGCCTGGTCTCAATCTCACCAGATACTGTGGAGGTTAGCCGTCTGGTCTCATTCACACAGATACTGTGGAGGTTAGCTAATTGGTCTCATTCTCAGTAGATACTGTGGAGGTTAGTTGTCTGGTCTAATTCACATCAGATTAAGTGGAGGTTACCTGCCTGGTCTCATTCTCAGTAGATATTGTGGAGGTTAGCTGTCTGGTCTCATTCTCATCAGATACTGTGGAGGTTAGCTGATTGGTCTCATTCTCAGTAGATACTGTGGAGGTTAGCTGTCTGGTCTCATTCTCATCAGATACTGTGGAGGTTAGCTTTCTGGGCTCATTCACATCAGATACTGTGGAGGTTAGCTTTCTGGGCTCATTCACATCAGATACTGTGGAGGTTAGCTGACTGGTCTCATTCACATCAGATACTGTGGAGGTTAGCTGTCTGGTCTCATTCTCAGTAGATAATGTGGAGGTTAGCTGCCTGGTCTCAATCTCAGTAGATACTGTGGAGGTTAGCTAACTGGTCTCATTCTCATCAGATACTGTGGAGGTTAGCTGTCTGGTCTCAATCTCAGTCGATTCTTTGGAGGTTAGCTGCCTGGTCTCAATCTCAGTCGATTCTTTGGAGGTTAGCTGCCTGGTCTCATTCTCAGTAGATACTGTGGAGGTTAGCTGCCTGGTCTCAATCTCAGTAGATACTGTGGAGGTTAGCTGCCTGGTCTCATTCTCATCAGATACTGTGGAGGTTAGCTGTCTGGTCTCATTCTCATCAGATACTGTGGAGGTTAGCTGTCTGGTCTCAATCTCAGTCGATTCTTTGGAGGTTAGCTGCCTGGTCTCAATCTCAGTCGATTCTTTGGAGGTTAGCTGCCTGGTCTCATTCTCAGTAGATACTGTGGAGTTTAGCTGCCTGGTCTCATTCTCAGTAGATACTGTGGAGTTTAGCTGCCTGATCTCATTCTCAGTAGATACTGTGGAGGTTAGCTGCCTGGTCTCATTCTCAGTAGATACTGTGGAGTTTAGCTGCCTGGTCTCATTCTCAGTAGATACTGTGGAGGTTAGCTGCCTGGTCTCAATCTCAGTAGATACTGTGGAGGTTAGCTGTCTGGTCTCATTTTCAGTAGATACTGTGGAGGTTAGCTGCCTGGTCTAATTCACATCAGATTAAGTGGAGGTTACCTGCCTGGTCTCATTCTCAGTAGATATTGTGGAGGTTAGCTGTCTGGTCTCATTCTCATCAGATACTGTGGAGGTTAGCTTTCTGGGCTCATTCACATCAGATACTGTGGAGGTTAGCTTACTGGTCTCATTCTCACCAGATACTGTGGAGGTTAGCCGTCTGGTCTCATTCACACAGATACTGTGGAGGTTACCTGCCTGGTCTCATTCTCAGTAGATATTGTGGAAATTAGCTGTCTGGTCTCATTCTCATCAGATACTGTGGAGGTTAGCTTTCTGGGCTCATTCACATCAGATACTGTGGAGGTTAGTGTCCTGGTCTCATTCTCAGTAGATACTGTGGAGGTTAGCTGTCTGGTCTCAATCTCAGTCGATTCTTTGGAGGTTAGCTGCCTGGTCTCAATCTCAGTCGATTCTTTGGAGGTTAGCTGCCTGGTCTCATTCTCAGTAGATACTGTGGAGGTTAGCTGCCTGGTCTCAATCTCAGTAGATACTGTGGAGGTTAGCTGCCTGGTCTCATTCTCATCAGATACTGTGGAGGTTAGCTGTCTGGTCTCATTCTCATCAGATACTGTGGAGGTTAGCTGTCTGGTCTCAATCTCAGTTGATTCTTTGGAGGTTAGCTGCCTGGTCTCAATCTCAGTCGATTCTTTGGAGGTTAGCTGCCTGGTCTCATTCTCAGTAGATACTGTGGAGTTTAGCTGCCTGGTGTCATTCTCAGTAGATACTGTGGAGTTTAGCTGCCTGATCTCATTCTCAGTAGATACTGTGGAGGTTAGCTGCCTGGTCTCAATCTCAGTAGATACTGTGGAGGTTAGCTGCCTGGTCTCAATCTCATCAGATACTGTGGAGGTTAGCTGCTTGGTCTCAATCTCATCAGATACTGTGGAGGTTAGCTGCCTGGTCTCATTCTCATCAGATACTGTGGAGGTTAGCTGTCTGGTCTCATTCTCATCAGATACTGTGGAGGTTAGCTGTCTGGTCTCAATCTCAGTCGATTCTTTGGAGGTTAGCTGCCTGGTCTCAATCTCAGTCGATTCTTTGGAGGTTAGCTGCCTGGTCTCATTCTCAGTAGATACTGTGGAGTTTAGCTGCCTGGTCTCATTCTCAGTAGATACTGTGGAGTTTAGCTGCCTGATCTCATTCTCAGTAGATACTGTGGAGGTTAGCTGCCTGGTCTCATTCTCAGTAGATACTGTGGAGTTTAGCTGCCTGGTCTCATTCTCAGTAGATACTGTGGAGTTTAGCTGCCTGATCTCATTCTCAGTAGATACTGTGGAGTTTAGCTGCCTGGTCTCATTCTCAGTAGATACTGTGGAGGTTAGCTGCCTGGTCTCAATCTCACCAGATACTGTGGAGGTTAGCCGTCTGGTCTCATTCACACAGATACTGTGGAGGTTAGCTGATTGGTCTCATTCTCAGTAGATACTGTGGAGGTTAGTTGTCTGGTCTAATTCACATCAGATTAAGTGGAGGTTACCTGCCTGGTCTCATTCTCAGTAGATATTGTGGAGGTTAACTGTCTGGTCTCATTCTCATCAGATACTGTGGAGGTTAGCTGATTGGTCTCATTCTCAGTAGATACTGTGGAGGTTAGCTGTCTGGTCTCATTCTCATCAGATACTGTGGAGGTTAGCTTTCTGGGCTCATTCACATCAGATACTGTGGAGGTTAGCTTTCTGGGCTCATTCACATCAGATACTGTGGAGGTTAGCTGACTGGTCTCATTCACATCAGATACTGTGGAGGTTAGCTGTCTGGTCTCATTCTCAGTAGATAATGTGGAGGTTAGCTGCCTGGTCTCAATCTCAGTAGATACTGTGGAGGTTAGCTAACTGGTCTCATTCTCATCAGATACTGTGGAGGTTAGCTGTCTGGTCTCAATCTCAGTCGATTCTTTGGAGGTTAGCTGCCTGGTCTCAATCTCAGTCGATTCTTTGGAGGTTAGCTGCCTGGTCTCATTCTCAGTAGATACTGTGGAGGTTAGCTGCCTGGTCTCAATCTCAGTAGATACTGTGGAGGTTAGCTGCCTGGTCTCATTCTCATCAGATACTGTGGAGGTTAGCTGTCTGGTCTCATTCTCATCAGATACTGTGGAGGTTAGCTGTCTGGTCTCAATCTCAGTCGATTCTTTGGAGGTTAGCTGCCTGGTCTCATTCTCAGTAGATACTGTGGAGGTTAGCTGCCTGGTCTCAATCTCAGTAGATACTGTGGAGGTTAGCTGCCTGGTCTTATTCTCATCAGATACTGTGGAGGTTAGCTGTCTGGTCTCATTCTCATCAGATACTGTGGAGGTTAGCTGTCTGGTCTCAATCTCAGTCGATTCTTTGGAGGTTAGCTGCCTGGTCTCAATCTCAGTCGATTCTTTGGAGGTTAGCTGCCTGGTCTCATTCTCAGTAGATACTGTGGAGTTTAGCTGCCTGGTCTCATTCTCAGTAGATACTGTGGAGTTTAGCTGCCTGATCTCATTCTCAGTAGATACTGTGGAGGTTAGCTGCCTGGTCTCATTCTCAGTAGATACTGTGGAGTTTAGCTGCCTGGTCTCATTCTCAGTAGATACTGTGGAGTTTAGCTGCCTGATCTCATTCTCAGTAGATACTGTGGAGTTTAGCTGCCTGGTCTCATTCTCAGTAGATACTGTGGAGGTTAGCTGCCTGGTCTCAATCTCACCAGATACTGTGGAGGTTAGCCGTCTGGTCTCATTCACACAGATACTGTGGAGGTTAGCTAATTGGTCTCATTCTCAGTAGATACTGTGGAGGTTAGTTGTCTGGTCTAATTCACATCAGATTAAGTGGAGGTTACCTGCCTGGTCTCATTCTCAGTAGATATTGTGGAGGTTAGCTGTCTGGTCTCATTCTCATCAGATACTGTGGAGGTTAGCTGATTGGTCTCATTCTCAGTAGATACTGTGGAGGTTAGCTGTCTGGTCTCATTCTCATCAGATACTGTGGAGGTTAGCTTTCTGGGCTCATTCACATCAGATACTGTGGAGGTTAGCTTTCTGGGCTCATTCACATCAGATACTGTGGAGGTTAGCTGACTGGTCTCATTCACATCAGATACTGTGGAGGTTAGCTGTCTGGTCTCATTCTCAGTAGATAATGTGGAGGTTAGCTGCCTGGTCTCAATCTCAGTAGATACTGTGGAGGTTAGCTAACTGGTCTCATTCTCATCAGATACTGTGGAGGTTAGCTGTCTGGTCTCAATCTCAGTCGATTCTTTGGAGGTTAGCTGCCTGGTCTCAATCTCAGTCGATTCTTTGGAGGTTAGCTGCCTGGTCTCATTCTCAGTAGATACTGTGGAGGTTAGCTGCCTGGTCTCAATCTCAGTAGATACTGTGGAGGTTAGCTGCCTGGTCTCATTCTCATCAGATACTGTGGAGGTTAGCTGTCTGGTCTCATTCTCATCAGATACTGTGGAGGTTAGCTGTCTGGTCTCAATCTCAGTCGATTCTTTGGAGGTTAGCTGCCTGGTCTCAATCTCAGTCGATTCTTTGGAGGTTAGCTGCCTGGTCTCATTCTCAGTAGATACTGTGGAGTTTAGCTGCCTGGTCTCATTCTCAGTAGATACTGTGGAGTTTAGCTGCCTGATCTCATTCTCAGTAGATACTGTGGAGGTTAGCTGCCTGGTCTCATTCTCAGTAGATACTGTGGAGTTTAGCTGCCTGGTCTCATTCTCAGTAGATACTGTGGAGGTTAGCTGCCTGGTCTCAATCTCAGTAGATACTGTGGAGGTTAGCTGTCTGGTCTCATTTTCATTAGATACTGTGGAGGTTAGCTGCCTGGTCTAATTCACATCAGATTAAGTGGAGGTTACCTGCCTGGTCTCATTCTCAGTAGATATTGTGGAGGTTAGCTGTCTGGTCTCATTCTCATCAGATACTGTGGAGGTTAGCTTTCTGGGCTCATTCACATCAGATACTGTGGAGGTTAGCTTACTGGTCTCATTCTCACCAGATACTGTGGAGGTTAGCCGTCTGGTCTCATTCACACAGATACTGTGGAGGTTACCTGCCTGGTCTCATTCTCAGTAGATATTGTGGAGGTTAGCTGTCTGGTCTCATTCTCATCAGATACTGTGGAGGTTAGCTTTCTGGGCTCATTCACATCAGATACTGTGGAGGTTAGTGTCCTGGTCTCATTCTCAGTAGATACTGTGGAGGTTAGCTGTCTGGTCTCAATCTCAGTCGATTCTTTGGAGGTTAGCTGCCTGGTCTCAATCTCAGTCGATTCTTTGGAGGTTAGCTGCCTGGTCTCATTCTCAGTAGATACTGTGGAGGTTAGCTGCCTGGTCTCAATCTCAGTAGATACTGTGGAGGTTAGCTGCCTGGTCTCATTCTCATCAGATACTGTGGAGGTTAGCTGTCTGGTCTCATTCTCATCAGATACTGTGGAGGTTAGCTGTCTGGTCTCAATCTCAGTTGATTCTTTGGAGGTTAGCTGCCTGGTCTCAATCTCAGTCGATTCTTTGGAGGTTAGCTGCCTGGTCTCATTCTCAGTAGATACTGTGGAGTTTAGCTGCCTGGTGTCATTCTCAGTAGATACTGTGGAGTTTAGCTGCCAGATCTCATTCTCAGTAGATACTGTGGAGGTTAGCTGCCTGGTCTCAATCTCAGTAGATACTGTGGAGGTTAGCTGCCTGGTCTCAATCTCATCAGATACTGTGGAGGTTAGCTGCTTGGTCTCAATCTCATCAGATACTGTGGAGGTTAGCTGCCTGGTCTCATTCTCATCAGATACTGTGGAGGTTAGCTGTCTGGTCTCATTCTCATCAGATACTGTGGAGGTTAGCTGTCTGGTCTCAATCTCAGTCGATTCTTTGGAGGTTAGCTGCCTGGTCTCAATCTCAGTCGATTCTTTGGAGGTTAGCTGCCTGGTCTCATTCTCAGTAGATACTGTGGAGTTTAGCTGCCTGGTCTCATTCTCAGTAGATACTGTGGAGTTTAGCTGCCTGATCTCATTCTCAGTAGATACTGTGGAGGTTAGCTGCCTGGTCTCATTCTCAGTAGATACTGTGGAGTTTAGCTGCCTGGTCTCATTCTCAGTAGATACTGTGGAGTTTAGCTGCCTGATCTCATTCTCAGTAGATACTGTGGAGTTTAGCTGCCTGGTCTCATTCTCAGTAGATACTGTGGAGGTTAGCTGCCTGGTCTCAATCTCACCAGATACTGTGGAGGTTAGCCGTCTGGTCTCATTCACACAGATACTGTGGAGGTTAGCTGATTGGTCTCATTCTCAGTAGATACTGTGGAGGTTAGTTGTCTGGTCTAATTCACATCAGATTAAGTGGAGGTTACCTGCCTGGTCTCATTCTCAGTAGATATTGTGGAGGTTAACTGTCTGGTCTCATTCTCATCAGATACTGTGGAGGTTAGCTGATTGGTCTCATTCTCAGTAGATACTGTGGAGGTTAGCTGTCTGGTCTCATTCTCATCAGATACTGTGGAGGTTAGCTTTCTGGGCTCATTCACATCAGATACTGTGGAGGTTAGCTTTCTGGGCTCATTCACATCAGATACTGTGGAGGTTAGCTGACTGGTCTCATTCACATCAGATACTGTGGAGGTTAGCTGTCTGGTCTCATTCTCAGTAGATAATGTGGAGGTTAGCTGCCTGGTCTCAATCTCAGTAGATACTGTGGAGGTTAGCTAACTGGTCTCATTCTCATCAGATACTGTGGAGTTTAGCTGTCTGGTCTCAATCTCAGTCGATTCTTTGGAGGTTAGCTGCCTGGTCTCAATCTCAGTCGATTCTTTGGAGGTTAGCTGCCTGGTCTCATTCTCAGTAGATACTGTGGAGGTTAGCTGCCTGGTCTCAATCTCAGTAGATACTGTGGAGGTTAGCTGCCTGGTCTCATTCTCATCAGATACTGTGGAGGTTAGCTGTCTGGTCTCATTCTCATCAGATACTGTGGAGGTTAGCTGTCTGGTCTCAATCTCAGTCGATTCTTTGGAGGTTAGCTGCCTGGTCTCAATCTCAGTCGATTCTTTGGAGGTTAGCTGCCTGGTCTCATTCTCAGTAGATACTGTGGAGGTTAGCTGCCTGGTCTCAATCTCAGTAGATACTGTGGAGGTTAGCTGCCTGGTCTCATTCTCATCAGATACTGTGGAGGTTAGCCGTCTGGTCTCATTCACACAGATACTGTGGAGGTTAGCTGCCTGGTCTCATTCTCAGTAGATACTGTGGAGGTTAGTTGTCTGGTCTAATTCACATCAGATTAAGTGGAGGTTACCTGCCTGGTCTCATTCTCAGTAGATATTGTGGAGGTTAGCTGTCTGGTCTCATTCTCATCAGATACTGTGGAGGTTAGCTGATTGGTCTCATTCTCAGTAGATACTGTGGAGGTTAGCTGTCTGGTCTCATTCTCATCAGATACTGTGGAGGTTAGCTTTCTGGGCTCATTCACATCAGATACTGTGGAGGTTAGCTTTCTGGGCTCATTCACATCAGATACTGTGGAGGTTAGCTGACTGGTCTCATTCTCAGTAGATAATGTGGAGGTTAGCTGCCTGGTCTCAATCTCAGTAGATACTGTGGAGGTTAGCTAACTGGTCTCATTCTCAGTAGATACTGTGGAGGTTAGCTGCCTGGTCTCAATCTCAGTAGATACTGTGGAGGTTAGCTGCCTGGTCTCAATCTCATCAGATACTGTGGAGGTTAGCTGCTTGGTCTCAATCTCATCAGATACTGTGGAGGTTAGCTGCCTGGTCTCATTCTCATCAGATACTGTGGAGGTTAGCTGTCTGGTCTCATTCTCATCAGATACTGTGGAGGTTAGCTGTTTGGTCTCAATCTCAGTCGATTCTTTGGAGGTTAGCTGCCTGGTCTCAATCTCAGTCGATTCTTTGGAGGTTAGCTGCCTGGTCTCATTCTCAGTAGATACTGTGGAGTTTAGCTGCCTGGTGTCATTCTCAGTAGATACTGTGGAGTTTAGCTGCCTGATCTCATTCTCAGTAGATACTGTGGAGGTTAGCTGCCTGGTCTCAATCTCAGTAGATACTGTGGAGGTTAGCTGCCTGGTCTCAATCTCATCAGATACTGTGGAGGTTAGCTGCTTGGTCTCAATCTCATCAGATACTGTGGAGGTTAGCTGCCTGGTCTCATTCTCATCAGATACTGTGGAGGTTAGCTGTCTGGTCTCATTCTCATCAGATACTGTGGAGGTTAGCTGTCTGGTCTCAATCTCAGTCGATTCTTTGGAGGTTAGCTGCCTGGTCTCAATCTCAGTCGATTCTTTGGAGGTTAGCTGCCTGGTCTCATTCTCAGTAGATACTGTGGAGTTTAGCTGCCTGGTCTCATTCTCAGTAGATACTGTGGAGTTTAGCTGCCTGATCTCATTCTCAGTAGATACTGTGGAGGTTAGCTGCCTGGTCTCATTCTCAGTAGATACTGTGGAGTTTAGCTGCCTGGTCTCATTCTCAGTAGATACTGTGGAGTTTAGCTGCCTGATCTCATTCTCAGTAGATACTGTGGAGTTTAGCTGCCTGGTCTCATTCTCAGTAGATACTGTGGAGGTTAGCTGCCTGGTCTCAATCTCACCAGATACTGTGGAGGTTAGCCGTCTGGTCTCATTCACACAGATACTGTGGAGGTTAGCTGATTGGTCTCATTCTCAGTAGATACTGTGGAGGTTAGTTGTCTGGTCTAATTCACATCAGATTAAGTGGAGGTTACCTGCCTGGTCTCATTCTCAGTAGATATTGTGGAGGTTAACTGTCTGGTCTCATTCTCATCAGATACTGTGGAGGTTAGCTGATTGGTCTCATTCTCAGTAGATACTGTGGAGGTTAGCTGTCTGGTCTCATTCTCATCAGATACTGTGGAGGTTAGCTTTCTGGGCTCATTCACATCAGATACTGTGGAGGTTAGCTTTCTGGGCTCATTCACATCAGATACTGTGGAGGTTAGCTTTCTGGGCTCATTCACATCAGATACTGTGGAGGTTAGCTGACTGGTCTCATTCACATCAGATACTGTGGAGGTTAGCTGTCTGGTCTCATTCTCAGTAGATAATGTGGAGGTTAGCTGCCTGGTCTCAATCTCAGTAGATACTGTGGAGGTTAGCTAACTGGTCTCATTCTCATCAGATACTGTGGAGGTTAGCTGCCTGGTCTCATTCTCATCAGATACTGTGGAGGTTAGCTGTCTGGTCTCATTCTCATCAGATACTGTGGAGGTTAGCTGATTGGTCTCATTCTCAGTAGATACTGTGGAGGTTAGTTGTCTGGTCTAATTCACATCAGATTAAGTGGAGGTTAGCTGATTGGTCTCATTCTCAGTGGATACTGTGGAGGTTAGCTGTCTGGTCTCATTCTCATCAGATACTGTGGAGGTTAGCTTTCTGGGCTCATTCACATCAGATACTGTGGAGGTTAGCTGCCTGGTCTCAATCTCAGTAGATACTGTGGAGGTTAGCTGCCTGGTCTCAATCTCATCAGATACTGTGGAGGTTAGCTGCTTGGTCTCAATCTCATCAGATACTGTGGAGGTTAGCTGCCTGGTCTCATTCTCATCAGATACTGTGGAGGTTAGCTGTCTGGTCTCATTCTCATCAGATACTGTGGAGGTTAGCTGTCTGGTCTCAATCTCAGTCGATTCTTTGGAGGTTAGCTGCCTGGTCTCAATCTCAGTCGATTCTTTGGAGGTTAGCTGCCTGGTCTCATTCTCAGTAGATACTGTGGAGTTTAGCTGCCTGGTCTCATTCTCAGTAGATACTGTGGAGTTTAGCTGCCTGATCTCATTCTCAGTAGATACTGTGGAGGTTAGCTGCCTGGTCTCATTCTCAGTAGATACTGTGGAGTTTAGCTGCCTGGTCTCATTCTCAGTAGATACTGTGGAGTTTAGCTGCCTGATCTCATTCTCAGTAGATACTGTGGAGTTTAGCTGCCTGGTCTCATTCTCAGTAGATACTGTGGAGGTTAGCTGCCTGGTCTCAATCTCACCAGATACTGTGGAGGTTAGCCGTCTGGTCTCATTCACACAGATACTGTGGAGGTTAGCTGATTGGTCTCATTCTCAGTAGATACTGTGGAGGTTAGTTGTCTGGTCTAATTCACATCAGATTAAGTGGAGGTTACCTGCCTGGTCTCATTCTCAGTAGATATTGTGGAGGTTAACTGTCTGGTCTCATTCTCATCAGATACTGTGGAGGTTAGCTGATTGGTCTCATTCTCAGTAGATACTGTGGAGGTTAGCTGTCTGGTCTCATTCTCATCAGATACTGTGGAGGTTAGCTTTCTGGGCTCATTCACATCAGATACTGTGGAGGTTAGCTTTCTGGGCTCATTCACATCAGATACTGTGGAGGTTAGCTTTCTGGGCTCATTCACATCAGATACTGTGGAGGTTAGCTGACTGGTCTCATTCACATCAGATACTGTGGAGGTTAGCTGTCTGGTCTCATTCTCAGTAGATAATGTGGAGGTTAGCTGCCTGGTCTCAATCTCAGTAGATACTGTGGAGGTTAGCTAACTGGTCTCATTCTCATCAGATACTGTGGAGGTTAGCTGCCTGGTCTCATTCTCATCAGATACTGTGGAGGTTAGCTGTCTGGTCTCATTCTCATCAGATACTGTGGAGGTTAGCTGATTGGTCTCATTCTCAGTAGATACTGTGGAGGTTAGTTGTCTGGTCTAATTCACATCAGATTAAGTGGAGGTTAGCTGATTGGTCTCATTCTCAGTGGATACTGTGGAGGTTAGCTGTCTGGTCTCATTCTCATCAGATACTGTGGAGGTTAGCTTTCTGGGCTCATTCACATCAGATACTGTGGAGGTTAGCTTTCTGGGCTCATTCACATCAGATACTGTGGAGGTTAGCTGACTGGTCTCATTCTCAGTAGATAATGTGGAGGTTAGCTGCCTGGTCTCAATCTCAGTAGATACTGTGGAGGTTAGCTAACTGGTCTCATTCTCATCAGATACTGTGGAGGTTAGCTGTCTGGTCTCAATCTCAGTCGATTCTTTGGAGGTTAACTGCCTGGTCTCAATCTCAGTCGATTCTTTGGAGGTTAGCTGCCTGGTCTCATTCTCAGTAGATACTGTGGAGGTTAGCTGTCTGTTCTCAATCTCAGTAGATACTGTGGAGGTTAGCTGCCTGGTCTCATTCTCATCAGATACTGTGGAGGTTAGCTGTCTGGTCTCAATCTCAGTCGATTCTTTGGAGGTTAGCTGCCTGGTCTCATTCTCAGTAGATACTGTGGAGTTTAGCTGCCTGGTGTCATTCTCAGTAGATACTGTAGAGGTTAGCTGCATGGTCTCATTCTCAGTAGATACTGTGGAGTTTAGCTGCCTGGTCTCATTCTCAGTAGATACTGTGGAGGTTTGCTGCCTGGTCTCAATCTCAGTAGATACTGTGGAGGTTAGCTGTCTGGTCTCATTCTCAGTAGATACTGTGGAGGTTAGCTGCCTGGTCTCATTCTCACCAGATACTGTGGAGGTTAGCCGTCTGGTCTCATTCACACAGATACTGTGGAGGTTAGCTGATTGGTCTCATTCTCAGTAGATACTGTGGAGGTTAGTTGTCTGGTCTAATTCACATCAGATTAAGTGGAGGTTACCTGCCTGATCTCATTCTCAGTAGATATTGTGGAGGTTAGCTGTCTGGTCTCATTCTCATCAGATACTGTGGAGGTTAGCTTTCTGGGCTCATTCACATCAGATACTGTGGAGGTTAGCTTACTGGTCTCATTCTCACCAGATACTGTGGAGGTTAGCCGTCTGGTCTCATTCACACAGATACTGTGGAGGTTACCTGCCTGGTCTCATTCTCAGTAGATATTGTGGAGGTTAGCTGTCTGGTCTCATTCTCATCAGATACTGTGGAGGTAAGCTTTCTGGGCTCATTCACATCAGATACTGTGGAGGTTAGCTGACTGGTCTCATTCACATCAGATACTGTGGAGGTTAGTGTCCTGGTCTCATTCACATCAGATACTGTGAAGGTTAGCTGTCTGGTCTCAATCTCAGTCGATTCATTGGAGGTTAACTGCCTGGTCTCAATCTCAGTCGATTCTTTGGAGGTTAGCTGCCTGGTCTCATTCTCAGTAGATACTGTGGAGGTTAGCTGCCTGGTCTCAATCTCAGTAGATACTGTGGAGGTTAGCTGCCTGGTCTCATTCTCATCAGATACTGTGGAGGTTAGCTGTCTGGTCTCAATCTCAGTCGATTCTTTGGAGGTTAGCTGCCTGGTCTCATTCTCAGTAGATACTGTGGAGTTTAGCTGCCTGGTGTCATTCTCAGTAGATACTGTAGAGGTTAGCTGCATGGTCTCATTCTCAGTAGATACTGTGGAGTTTAGCTGCCTGGTCTCATTCTCAGTAGATACTGTGGAGGTTTGCTGCCTGGTCTCAATCTCAGTAGATACTGTGGAGGTTAGCTGTCTGGTCTCATTCTCAGTAGATACTGTGGAGGTTAGCTACCTGGTCTCATTCTCACCAGATACTGTGGAGGTTAGCCGTCTGGTCTCATTCACACAGATACTGTGGAGGTTAGCTGATTGGTCTCATTCTCAGTAGATACTGTGGAGGTTAGTTGTCTGGTCTAATTCACATCAGATTAAGTGGAGGTTACCTGCCTGATCTCATTCTCAGTAGATATTGTGGAGGTTAGCTGTCTGGTCTCATTCTCATCAGATACTGTGGAGGTTAGCTTTCTGGGCTCATTCACATCAGATACTGTGGAGGTTAGCTTACTGGTCTCATTCTCACCAGATACTGTGGAGGTTAGCCGTCTGGTCTCATTCACACAGATACTGTGGAGGTTACCTGCCTGGTCTCATTCTCAGTAGATATTGTGGAGGTTAGCTGTCTGGTCTCATTCTCATCAGATACTGTGGAGGTAAGCTTTCTGGGCTCATTCACATCAGATACTGTGGAGGTTAGCTGACTGGTCTCATTCACATCAGATACTGTGGAGGTTAGTGTCCTGGTCTCATTCACATCAGATACTGTGAAGGTTAGCTGTCTGGTCTCAATCTCAGTCGATTCATTGGAGGTTAGCTGCCTGGTCTCAATCTCAGTCGATTCTTTGGAGGTTAGCTGCCTGGTCTCATTCTCAGTAGATACTGTGGAGGTTAGCTGCCTGGTCTCAATCTCAGTAGATACTGTGGAGGTTAGCTGCCTGGTCTCATTCTCATCAGATACTGTGGAGGTTAGCTGTCTGGTCTCATTCTCATCAGATACTGTGGAGGTTAGCTGTCTGGTCTCAATCTCAGTCGATTCTTTGGAGGTTAGCTGCCTGGTCTCAATCTCAGTCGATTCGTTGGAGGTTAGCTGCCTGGTCTCATTCTCAGTAGATACTGTGGAGTTTAGCTGCCTGGTGTCATTCTCAGTAGATACTGTGGAGTTTAGCTGCCTGATCTCATTCTCAGTAGATACTGTGGAGGTTAGCTGCCTGGTCTCAATCTCAGTAGATACTGTGGAGGTTAGCTGCCTGGTCTCAATCTCATCAGATACTGTGGAGGTTAGCTGCTTGGTCTCAATCTCATCAGATACTGTGGAGGTTAGCTGTCTGGTCTCATTCTCATCAGATACTGTGGAGGTTAGCTGTCTGGGCTCATTCACAGTAGATACTGTAGAGGTTAGCTGCATGGTCTCATTCTCAGTAGATACTGTGGAGTTTAGCTGCCTGGTCTCATTCTCAGTAGATACTGTGGAGGTTAGCTGCCTGGTCTCATTCTCAGTAGATACTGTGGAGGTTAGCTGTCTGGTCTCATTCTCATCAGATACTGTGGAGGTTAGCTTTCTGGGCTCATTCACATCAGATACTGTGGAGGTTAGCTTTCTGGGCTCATTCACATCAGATACTGTGGAGGTTAGCTGACTGGTCTCATTCACATCAGATACTGTGGAGGTTAGCTGTCTGGTCTCATTCTCAGTAGATAATGTGGAGGTTAGCTGCCTGGTCTCAATCTCAGTAGATACTGTGGAGGTTAGCTAACTGGTCTCATTCTCATCAGATACTGTGGAGGTTAGCTGTCTGGTCTCAATCTCAGTCGATTCTTTGGAGGTTAGCTGCCTGGTCTCAATCTCAGTCGATTCTTTGGAGGTTAGCTGCCTGGTCTCATTCTCAGTAGATACTGTGGAGGTTAGCTGCCTGGTCTCAATCTCAGTAGATACTGTGGAGGTTAGCTGCCTGGTCTCATTCTCATCAGATACTGTGGAGGTTAGCTGTCTGGTCTCATTCTCATCAGATACTGTGGAGGTTAGCTGTCTGGTCTCAATCTCAGTCGATTCTTTGGAGGTTAGCTGCCTGGTCTCAATCTCAGTCGATTCTTTGGAGGTTAGCTGCCTGGTCTCATTCTCAGTAGATACTGTGGAGGTTAGCTGCCTGGTCTCAATCTCAGTAGATACTGTGGAGGTTAGCTGCCTGGTCTCATTCTCATCAGATACTGTGGAGGTTAACCGTCTGGTATCATTCACACAGATACTGTGGAGGTTAGCTGCCTGGTCTCATTCTCAGTAGATACTGTGGAGGTTAGTTGTCTGGTCTAATTCACATCAGATTAAGTGGAGGTTACCTGCCTGGTCTCATTCTCAGTAGATATTGTGGAGGTTAGCTGTCTGGTCTCATTCTCATCAGATACTGTGGAGGTTAGCTGATTGGTCTCATTCTCAGTAGATACTGTGGAGGTTAGCTGTCTGGTCTCATTCTCATCAGATACTGTGGAGGTTAGCTTTCTGGGCTCATTCACATCAGATACTGTGGAGGTTAGCTTTCTGGGCTCATTCACATCAGATACTGTGGAGGTTAGCTGCCTGGTCTCAATCTCAGTAGATACTGTGGAGGTTAGCTAACTGGTCTCATTCTCATCAGATACTGTGGAGGTTAGCTGTCTGGTCTCAATCTCAGTCGATTCTTTGGAGGTTAGCTGCCTGGTCTCAATCTCAGTCGATTCTTTGGAGGTTAGCTGCCTGGTCTCATTCTCAGTAGATACTGTGGAGGTTAGCTGCCTGGTCTCAATCTCAGTAGATACTGTGGAGGTTAGCTGCCTGGTCTCATTCTCATCAGATACTGTGGAGGTTAGCTGTCTGGTCTCATTCTCATCAGATACTGTGGAGGTTAGCTGTCTGGTCTCAATCTCAGTCGATTCTTTGGAGGTTAGCTGCCTGGTCTCAATCTCAGTCGATTCTTTGGAGGTTAGCTGCCTGGTCTCATTCTCAGTAGATACTGTGGAGTTTAGCTGCCTGGTCTCATTCTCAGTAGATACTGTGGAGTTTAGCTGCCTGATCTCATTCTCAGTAGATACTGTGGAGGTTAGCTGCCTGGTCTCATTCTCAGTAGATACTGTGGAGTTTAGCTGCCTGGTCTCATTCTCAGTAGATACTGTGGAGGTTAGCTGCCTGGTCTCAATCTCAGTAGATACTGTGGAGGTTAGCTGTCTGGTCTCATTCTCAGTAGATACTGTGGAGGTTAGCTGCCTGGTCTAATTCACATCAGATTAAGTGGAGGTTACCTGCCTGGTCTCATTCTCAGTAGATATTGTGGAGGTTAGCTGTCTGGTCTCATTCTCATCAGATACTGTGGAGGTTAGCTTTCTGGGCTCATTCACATCAGATACTGTGGAGGTTAGCTTACTGGTCTCATTCTCACCAGATACTGTGGAGGTTAGCCGTCTGGTCTCATTCACACAGATACTGTGGAGGTTACCTGCCTGGTCTCATTCTCAGTAGATATTGTGGAGGTTAGCTGTCTGGTCTCATTCTCATCAGATACTGTGGAGGTTAGCTTTCTGGGCTCATTCACATCAGATACTGTGGAGGTTAGTGTCCTGGTCTCATTCTCAGTAGATACTGTGGAGGTTAGCTGTCTGGTCTCAATCTCAGTCGATTCTTTGGAGGTTAGCTGCCTGGTCTCAATCTCAGTCGATTCTTTGGAGGTTAGCTGCCTGGTCTCATTCTCAGTAGATACTGTGGAGGTTAGCTGCCTGGTCTCAATCTCAGTAGATACTGTGGAGGTTAGCTGCCTGGTCTCATTCTCATCAGATACTGTGGAGGTTAGCTGTCTGGTCTCATTCTCATCAGATACTGTGGAGGTTAGCTGTCTGGTCTCAATCTCAGTCGATTCTTTGGAGGTTAGCTGCCTGGTCTCAATCTCAGTCGATTCTTTGGAGGTTAGCTGCCTGGTCTCATTCTCAGTAGATACTGTGGAGTTTAGCTGCCTGGTGTCATTCTCAGTAGATACTGTGGAGTTTAGCTGCCTGATCTCATTCTCAGTAGATACTGTGGAGGTTAGCTGCCTGGTCTCAATCTCAGTAGATACTGTGGAGGTTAGCTGCCTGGTCTCAATCTCATCAGATACTGTGGAGGTTAGCTGCTTGGTCTCAATCTCATCAGATACTGTGGAGGTTAGCTGTCTGGTCTCATTCTCATCAGATACTGTGGAGGTTAGCTGTCTGGGCTCATTCACAGTAGATACTGTAGAGGTTAGCTGCATGGTCTCATTCTCAGTAGATACTGTGGAGTTTAGCTGCCTGGTCTCATTCTCAGTAGATACTGTGGAGGTTTGCTGCCTGGTCTCAATCTCAGTAGATACTGTGGAGGTTAGCTGTCTGGTCTCATTCTCAGTAGATACTGTGGAGGTTAGCTGCCTGGTCTCATTCTCACCAGATACTGTGGAGGTTAGCCGTCTGGTCTCATTCACACAGATACTGTGGAGGTTAGCTGATTGGTCTCATTCTCAGTAGATACTGTGGAGGTTAGTTGTCTGGTCTAATTCACATCAGATTAAGTGGAGGTTACCTGCCTGATCTCATTCTCAGTAGATATTGTGGAGGTTAGCTGTCTGGTCTCATTCTCATCAGATACTGTGGAGGTTAGCTTTCTGGGCTCATTCACATCAGATACTGTGGAGGTTAGCTTACTGGTCTCATTCTCACCAGATACTGTGGAGGTTAGCCGTCTGGTCTCATTCACACAGATACTGTGGAGGTTACCTGCCTGGTCTCATTCTCAGTAGATATTGTGGAGGTTAGCTGTCTGGTCTCATTCTCATCAGATACTGTGGAGGTTAGCTTTCTGGGCTCATTCACATCAGATACTGTGGAGGTTAGCTGACTGGTCTCATTCACATCAGATACTGTGGAGGTTAGTGTCCTGGTCTCATTCACAGCAGATACTGTGAAGCTTAGCTGTCTGGTCTCAATCTCAGTCGATTCTTTGGAGGTTAGCTGCCTGGTCTCAATCTCAGTCGATTCTTTGGAGGTTAGCTGCCTGGTCTCATTCTCAGTAGATACTGTGGAGGTTAGCTGCCTGGTCTCAATCTCAGTAGATACTGTGGAGGTTAGCTGCCTGGTCTCATTCTCATCAGATACTGTGGAGGTTAGCTGTCTGGTCTCATTCTCATCAGATACTGTGGAGGTTAGCTGTCTGGTCTCAATCTCAGTCGATTCTTTGGAGGTTAGCTGCCTGGTCTCAATCTCAGTCGATTCGTTGGAGGTTAGCTGCCTGGTCTCATTCTCAGTAGATACTGTGGAGTTTAGCTGCCTGGTGTCATTCTCAGTAGATACTGTGGAGTTTAGCTGCCTGATCTCATTCTCAGTAGATACTGTGGAGGTTAGCTGCCTGGTCTCAATCTCAGTAGATACTGTGGAGGTTAGCTGCCTGGTCTCAATCTCATCAGATACTGTGGAGGTTAGCTGCTTGGTCTCAATCTCATCAGATACTGTGGAGGTTAGCTGTCTGGTCTCATTCTCATCAGATACTGTGGAGGTTAGCTGTCTGGGCTCATTCACAGTAGATACTGTAGAGGTTAGCTGCATGGTCTCATTCTCAGTAGATACTGTGGAGTTTAGCTGCCTGGTCTCATTCTCAGTAGATACTGTGGAGGTTAGCTGCCTGGTCTCATTCTCACCAGATACTGTGGAGGTTAGCCGTCTGGTCTCATTCACACAGATACTGTGGAGGTTAGCTGATTGGTCTCATTCTCAGTAGATACTGTGGAGGTTAGTTGTCTGGTCTAATTCACATCAGATTAAGTGGAGGTTACCTGCCTGGTTCTCATTCTCAGTAGATATTGTGGAGGTTAGCTGTCTGGTCTCATTCTTATCAGATACTGTGGAGGTTAGCTGATTGGTCTCATTGTCAGTAGATACTGTGGAGGTTAGCTGTCTGGTCTCATTCTCATCAGATACTGTGGAGGTTAGCTTTCTGGGCTCATTCACATCAGATACTGTGGAGGTTAGCTGACTGGTCTCATTCACATCAGATACTGTGGAGGTTAGCTGTCTGGTCTCATTCTCAGTAGATAATGTGGAGGTTAGCTGCCTGGTCTCAATCTCAGTAGATACTGTGGAGGTTAGCTGTCTGGTCTCATTCTCATCAGATACTGTGGAGGTTAGCTTTCTGGGCTCATTCACATCAGATACTGTGGAGGTTAGCTTTCTGGGCTCATTCACATCAGATACTGTGGAGGTTAGCTGACTGGTCTCATTCACATCAGATACTGTGGAGGTTAGCTGTCTGGTCTCATTCTCAGTAGATAATGTGGAGGTTAGCTGCCTGGTCTCAATCTCAGTAGATACTGTGGAGGTTAGCTAACTGGTCTCATTCTCATCAGATACTGTGGAGGTTAGCTGTCTGGTCTCAATCTCAGTCGATTCTTTGGAGGTTAGCTGCCTGGTCTCAATCTCAGTCGATTCTTTGGAGGTTAGCTGCCTGATCTCATTCTCAGTAGATACTGTGGAGGTTAGCTGCCTGGTCTCAATCTCAGTAGATACTGTGGAGGTTAGCTGCCTGGTCTCATTCTCATCAGATACTGTGGAGGTTAGCTGTCTGGTCTCATTCTCATCAGATACTGTGGAGGTTAGCTGTCTGGTCTCAATCTCAGTCGATTCTTTGGAGGTTAGCTGCCTGGTCTCAATCTCAGTCGATTCTTTGGAGGTTAGCTGCCTGGTCTCATTCTCAGTAGATACTGTGGAGTTTAGCTGCCTGGTCTCATTCTCAGTAGATACTGTGGAGTTTAGCTGCCTGATCTCATTCTCAGTAGATACTGTGGAGGTTAGCTGCCTGGTCTCATTCTCAGTAGATACTGTGGAGTTTAGCTGCCTGGTCTCATTCTCATCAGATACTGTGGAGGTTAGCTGTCTGGTCTCATTCTCATCAGATACTGTGGAGGTTAGCTGTCTGGTCTCAATCTCAGTCGATTCTTTGGAGGTTAGCTGCCTGGTCTCAATCTCAGTCGATTCGTTGGAGGTTAGCTGCCTGGTCTCATTCTCAGTAGATACTGTGGAGTTTAGCTGCCTGGTGTCATTCTCAGTAGATACTGTGGAGTTTAGCTGCCTGATCTCATTCTCAGTAGATACTGTGGAGGTTAGCTGCCTGGTCTCAATCTCAGTAGATACTGTGGAGGTTAGCTGCCTGGTCTCAATCTCATCAGATACTGTGGAGGTTAGCTGCTTGGTCTCAATCTCATCAGATACTGTGGAGGTTAGCTGTCTGGTCTCATTCTCATCAGATACTGTGGAGGTTAGCTGTCTGGGCTCATTCACAGTAGATACTGTAGAGGTTAGCTGCATGGTCTCATTCTCAGTAGATACTGTGGAGTTTAGCTGCCTGGTCTCATTCTCAGTAGATACTGTGGAGGTTAGCTGCCTGGTCTCATTCTCACCAGATACTGTGGAGGTTAGCCGTCTGGTCTCATTCACACAGATACTGTGGAGGTTAGCTGATTGGTCTCATTCTCAGTAGATACTGTGGAGGTTAGTTGTCTGGTCTAATTCACATCAGATTAAGTGGAGGTTACCTGCCTGGTCTCATTCTCAGTAGATATTGTGGAGGTTAGCTGTCTGGTCTCATTCTTATCAGATACTGTGGAGGTTAGCTGATTGGTCTCATTGTCAGTAGATACTGTGGAGGTTAGCTGTCTGGTCTCATTCTCATCAGATACTGTGGAGGTTAGCTTTCTGGGCTCATTCACATCAGATACTGTGGAGGTTAGCTTTCTGGGCTCATTCACATCAGATACTGTGGAGGTTAGCTGACTGGTCTCATTCACATCAGATACTGTGGAGGTTAGCTGTCTGGTCTCATTCTCAGTAGATAATGTGGAGGTTAGCTGCCTGGTCTCAATCTCAGTAGATACTGTGGAGGTTAGCTAACTGGTCTCATTCTCATCAGATACTGTGGAGGTTAGCTGTCTGGTCTCAATCTCAGTCGATTCTTTGGAGGTTAGCTGCCTGGTCTCAATCTCAGTCGATTCTTTGGAGGTTAGCTGCCTGATCTCATTCTCAGTAGATACTGTGGAGGTTAGCTGCCTGGTCTCAATCTCAGTAGATACTGTGGAGGTTAGCTGCCTGGTCTCATTCTCATCAGATACTGTGGAGGTTAGCTGTCTGGTCTCATTCTCATCAGATACTGTGGAGGTTAGCTGTCTGGTCTCAATCTCAGTCGATTCTTTGGAGGTTAGCTGCCTGGTCTCAATCTCAGTCGATTCTTTGGAGGTTAGCTGCCTGGTCTCATTCTCAGTAGATACTGTGGAGTTTAGCTGCCTGGTCTCATTCTCAGTAGATACTGTGGAGTTTAGCTGCCTGATCTCATTCTCAGTAGATACTGTGGAGGTTAGCTGCCTGGTCTCATTCTCAGTAGATACTGTGGAGTTTAGCTGCCTGGTCTCATTCTCAGTAGATACTGTGGAGGTTAGCTGCCTGGTCTCAATCTCAGTAGATACTGTGGAGGTTAGCTGTCTGGTCTCATTCTCAGTAGATACTGTGGAGGTTAGCTGCCTGGTCTAATTCACATCAGATTAAGTGGAGGTTACCTGCCTGGTCTCATTCTCAGTAGATATTGTGGAGGTTAGCTGTCTGGTCTCATTCTCATCAGATACTGTGGAGGTTAGCTTTCTGGGCTCATTCACATCAGATACTGTGGAGGTTAGCTTACTGGTCTCATTCTCACCAGATACTGTGGAGGTTAGCCGTCTGGTCTCATTCACACAGATACTGTGGAGGTTACCTGCCTGGTCTCATTCTCAGTAGATATTGTGGAGGTTAGCTGTCTGGTCTCATTCTCATCAGATACTGTGGAGGTTAGCTTTCTGGGCTCATTCACATCAGATACTGTGGAGGTTAGTGTCCTGGTCTCATTCTCAGTAGATACTGTGGAGGTTAGCTGTCTGGTCTCAATCTCAGTCGATTCTTTGGAGGTTAGCTGCCTGGTCTCAATCTCAGTCGATTCTTTGGAGGTTAGCTGCCTGGTCTCATTCTCAGTAGATACTGTGGAGGTTAGCTGCCTGGTCTCAATCTCAGTAGATACTGTGGAGGTTAGCTGCCTGGTCTCATTCTCATCAGATACTGTGGAGGTTAGCTGTCTGGTCTCATTCTCATCAGATACTGTGGAGGTTAGCTGTCTGGTCTCAATCTCAGTCGATTCTTTGGAGGTTAGCTGCCTGGTCTCAATCTCAGTCGATTCTTTGGAGGTTAGCTGCCTGGTCTCATTCTCAGTAGATACTGTGGAGTTTAGCTGCCTGGTGTCATTCTCAGTAGATACTGTGGAGTTTAGCTGCCTGATCTCATTCTCAGTAGATACTGTGGAGGTTAGCTGCCTGGTCTCAATCTCAGTAGATACTGTGGAGGTTAGCTGCCTGGTCTCAATCTCATCAGATACTGTGGAGGTTAGCTGCTTGGTCTCAATCTCATCAGATACTGTGGAGGTTAGCTGTCTGGTCTCATTCTCATCAGATACTGTGGAGGTTAGCTGTCTGGGCTCATTCACAGTAGATACTGTAGAGGTTAGCTGCATGGTCTCATTCTCAGTAGATACTGTGGAGTTTAGCTGCCTGGTCTCATTCTCAGTAGATACTGTGGAGGTTTGCTGCCTGGTCTCAATCTCAGTAAATACTTTAGAGGTTAGCTGTCTGGTCTCATTCTCAGTAGATACTGTGGAGGTTAGCTGCCTGGTCTCATTCTCACCAGATACTGTGGAGGTTAGCCGTCTGGTCTCATTCACACAGATACTGTGGAGGTTAGCTGATTGGTCTCATTCTCAGTAGATACTGTGGAGGTTAGTTGTCTGGTCTAATTCACATCAGATTAAGTGGAGGTTACCTGCCTGATCTCATTCTCAGTAGATATTGTGGAGGTTAGCTGTCTGGTCTCATTCTCATCAGATACTGTGGAGGTTAGCTTTCTGGGCTCATTCACATGAGATACTGTGGAGGTTAGTGTCCTGGTCTCATTCACATCAGATAATGTGGAGGTTAGCTGTCTGGTCTCATTCTCAGTAGATAATGTGGAGGTTAGCTGCCTGGTCTCAATCTCAGTAGATACTGTGGAGGTTAGCTAACTGGTCTCATTCTCAGTAGATACTGTGGAGTTTAGCTGCCTGGTCTCATTCTCAGTAGATACTGTGGAGGTTAGCTGCCTGGTCTCATTCTCACCAGATACTGTGGAGGTTAGCCGTCTGGTCTCATTCACACAGATACTGTGGAGGTTAGCTGATTGGTCTCATTCTCAGTAGATACTGTGGAGGTTAGTTTTCTGGTCTAATTCACATCAGATTAAGTGGAGGTTACCTGCCTGGTCTCAATCTCAGTAGATATTGTGGAGGTTAGCTGTCTGGTCTCATTCTCATCAGATACTGTGGAGGTTAGCTGATTGGTCTCATTCTCAGTAGATACTGTGGAGGTTAGCTGTCTGGTCTCATTCTCATCAGATACTGTGGAGGTTAGCTTTCTGGGCTCATTCACATCAGATACTGTGGAGGTTAGCTTTCTGGGCTCATTCACATCAGATACTGTGGAGGTTAGCTGACTGGTCTCATTCACATCAGATACTGTGGAGGTTAGCTGTCTGGTCTCATTCTCAGTAGATAATGTGGAGGTTAGCTGCCTGGTCTCAATCTCAGTAGATACTGTGGAGGTTAGCTAACTGGTCTCATTCTCATCAGATACTGTGGAGGTTAGCTGTCTGGTCTCAATCTCAGTCGATTCTTTGGAGGTTAGCTGCCTGGTCTCAATCTCAGTCGATTCTTTGGAGGTTAGCTGCCTGGTCTCATTCTCAGTAGATACTGTGGAGGTTAGCTGCCTGGTCTCAATCTCAGTAGATACTGTGGAGGTTAGCTGCCTGGTCTCATTCTCATCAGATACTGTGGAGGTTAGCTGTCTGGTCTCATTCTCATCAGATACTGTGGAGGTTAGCTGTCTGGTCTCAATCTCAGTCGATTCTTTGGAGGTTAGCTGCCTTGTCTCAATCTCAGTCGATTCTTTGGAGGTTAGCTGCCTGGTCTCATTCTCAGTAGATACTGTGGAGTTTAGCTGCCTGGTCTCATTCTCAGTAGATACTGTGGAGGTTAGCTGCCTGGTCTCATTCTCAGTAGATACTGTAGAGTTTAGCTGCCTGGTCTCATTCTCAGTAGATACTGTGGAGGTTAGCTGCCTGGTCTCAATCTCAGTAGATACTGTGGAGGTTAGCTGTCTGGTCTCATTCTCAGTAGATACTGTGGAGGTTAGCTGCCTGGTCTAATTCACATCAGATTAAGTGGAGGTTACCTGCTTGGTCTCATTCTCAGTAGATATTGTGGAGGTTAGCTGTCTGGTCTCATTCTCATCAGATACTGTGGAGGTTAGCTTTCTGGGCTCATTCACATCAGATACTGTGGAGGTTAGCTGACTGGTCTCATTCTCACCAGATACTGTGGAGGTTAGCCGTCTGGTCTCATTCACACAGATACTGTGGAGGTTACCTGCCTGGTCTCATTCTCAGTAGATATTGTGGAGGTTAGCTGTCTGGTCTCATTCTCATCAGATACTGTGGAGGTTAGCTTTCTGGGCTCATTCACATCAGATACTGTGGAGGTTAGTGTCCTGGTCTCATTCTCAGTAGATACTGTGGAGGTTAGCTGTCTGGTCTCAATCTCAGTCGATTCTTTGGAGGTTAGCTGCCTGGTCTCAATCTCAGTCGATTCTTTGGAGGTTAGCTGCCTGGTCTCATTCTCAGTAGATACTGTGGAGGTTAGCTGCCTGGTCTCAATCTCAGTAGATACTGTGGAGGTTAGCTGCCTGGTCTCATTCTCATCTGATACTGTGGAGGTTAGCTGTCTGGTCTCATTCTCATCAGATACTGTGGAGGTTAGCTGTCTGGTCTCAATCTCAGTCGATTCTTTGGAGGTTAGCTGCCTGGTCTCAATCTCAGTCGATTCTTTGGAGGTTAGCTGCCTGGTCTCATTCTCAGTAGATACTGTGGAGTTTAGCTGCCTGGTGTCATTCTCAGTAGATACTGTGGAGTTTAGCTGCCTGATCTCATTCTCAGTAGATACTGTGGAGGTTAGCTGCCTGGTCTCAATCTCAGTAGATACTGTGGAGGTTAGCTGCCTGATCTCAATCTCATCAGATACTGTGGAGGTTAGCTGCTTGGTCTCAATCTCATCAGATACTGTGGAGGTTAGCTGTCTGGTCTCATTCTCATCAGATACTGTGGAGGTTAGCTGTCTGGGCTCATTCACAGTAGTTACTGTAGAGGTTAGCTGCATGGTCTCATTCTCAGTAGATACTGTGGAGTTTAGCTGCCTGGTCTCATTCTCAGTAGATACTGTGGAGGTTTGCTGCCTGGTCTCAATCTCATTAGATACTGTGGAGGTTAGCTGTCTGGTCTCATTCTCAGTAGATACTGTGGAGGTTAGCTGCCTGGTCTCATTCTCACCAGATACTGTGGAGGTTAGCCGTCTGGTCTCATTCACACAGATCCTGTGGAGGTTAGCTGATTGGTCTCATTCTCAGTAGATACTGTGGAGGTTAGTTGTCTGGTCTAATTCACATCAGATTAAGTGGAGGTTACCTGCCTGATCTCATTCTCAGTAGATATTGTGGAGGTTAGCTGTCTGGTCTCATTCTCATCAGATACTGTGGAGGTTAGCTTTCTGGGCTCATTCACATGAGATACTGTGGAGGTTAGTGTCCTGGTCTCATTCACATCAGATAATGTGGAGGTTAGCTGTCTGGTCTCATTCTCAGTAGATCATGTGGAGGTTAGCTGCCTGGTCTCAATCTCAGTAGATACTGTGGAGGTTAGCTAACTGGTCTCATTCTCATCAGATACTGTGGAGGTTAGCTGTCTGGTCTCAATCTCAGTCGATTATTTGGAGTTTAGCTGCCTGGTCTCATTCACATCAGATACTGTGGAGGTTAGTGTCCTGGTCTCATTCACATCAGATAATGTGGAGGTTAGCTGTCTGGTCTCATTCTCAGTAGATAATGTGGAGGTTAGCTGCCTGGTCTCAATCTCAGTAGATACTGTGGAGGTTAGCTAACTGGTCTCATTCTCATCAGATACTGTGGAGGTTAGCTGTCTGGTCTCAATCTCAGTCGATTATTTGGAGTTTAGCTGCCTGGTCTCAATCTCTGTCGATTCTTTGGAGGTTAGCTGCCTGGTCTCATTCTCAGTAGATACTGTGGAGTTTAGCTGCCTGGTCTCATTCTCAGTAGATACTGTGGAGTTTAGCTGCCTGGTCTCATTCTCAGTAGATACTGTGGAGGTTAGCTGTATGTTCTAATTCACATCAGATACTGTGGACATTAGCTGTCTGGGCTCATTCAGAGTAGATACTTTGGAGGTTAGTTGTCTGGTCTAATTCACATCAGATTAAGTGGAGGTTACCTGCCTGGTCTCATTCTCAGTAGATATTGTGGAGGTTAGCTGTCTGGTCTCATTCTCATCAGATACTGTGGAGGTTAGCTTTCTGGGCTCATTCACATCAGATACTGTGGAGGTTAGCTGACTGGTCTCATTCACATCAGATACTGTGGAGGTTAGCTGTCTGGTCTCATTCTCAGTAGATCATGTGGAGGTTAGCTGCCTGGTCTCAATCTCAGTAGATACTGTGGAGGTTAGCTAACTGGTCTCATTCTCATCAGATACTGTGGAGGTTAGCTGTCTGGTCTCAATCTCAGTCGATTCTTTGGAGGTTAGCTGCCTTGTCTCAATCTCAGTCGATTCTTTGGAGGTTAGCTGCCTGGTCTCATTCTCAGTAGATACTGTGGAGGTTAGCTGCCTGGTCTCAATCTCAGTAGATACTGTGGAGGTTAGCTGCCTGGTCTCATTCTCATCAGATACTGTGGAGGTTAGCTGTCTGGTCTCATTCTCATCAGATACTGTGGAGGTTAGCTGTCTGGTCTCAATCGTAGTCGATTCTTTGGAGGTTAGCTGCCTGGTCTCAATCTCAGTCGATTCTTTGGAGGTTAGCTGCCTGGTCTCATTCTCAGTAGATACTGTGGAGTTTAGCTGCCTGATCTCATTCTCAGTAGATACTGTGGAGGTTAGCTGCCTGGTCTCATTCTCAGTAGATACTGTGGAGTTTAGCTGCCTGGTCTCATTCTCAGTAGATACTGTGGAGGTTAGCTGCCTGGTCTCAATCTCAGTAGATACTGTGGAGGTTAGCTGTCTGGTCTCATTCTCAGTAGATACTGTGGAAGTTAGCTGCCTGGTCTAATTCACATCAGATTAAGTGGAGGTTACCTGCCTGGTCTCATTCTCAGTAGATATTGTGGAGGTTAGCTGTCTGGTCGCATTCTCATCAGATACTGTGGAGGTTAGCTTTCTGGGCTCATTCACATCAGATACTGTGGAGGTTAGCTGACTGGTCTCATTCTCACCAGATACTGTGGAGGTTAGCCGTCTGGTCTCATTCACACAGATACTGTGGAGGTTACCTGCCTGGTCTCATTCTCAGTAGATATTGTGGAGGTTAGCTGTCTGGTCTCATTCTCATCAGATACTGTGGAGGTTAGTGTCCTGGTCTCATTCACATCAGATACTGTGGAGGTTAGCTGTCTGGTCTCATTCTCAGTAGATACTGTGGAGGTTAGCTAACTGGTCTCATTCTCATCAGATACTGTGGAGGTTAGCTGTCTGGTCTCAATCTCAGTCGATTCTTTGGAGGTTAGCTGCCTGGTCTCAATCTCTGTCAATTCTTTGGAGGTTAGCTGCCTGGTCTCATTCTCAGTAGATACTGTGGAGTTTAGCTGCCTGGTCTCATTCTCAGTAGATACTGTGGAGGTTAGCTGCCTGGTCTCAATCTCAGTAGATACTGTGGAGGTTAGCTGCCTGGTCTCAATCTCATCAGATACTGTGGAGGTTAGCTGCCTGGTCTCATTCTCAGTAGAGACTGTGGAGGTTAGCTGTATGGTCTAATTCACATCAGATGAAGTGGAGGTTACCTGCCTGGTCTCATTCTCAGTAGATATTGTGGAGGTTAGCTGTCTGGTCTCATTCTCATCAGATACTGTGGAGGTTAGCTTTCTGGGCTCATTCACATCAGATACTGTGGAGGTTAGCTGACTGGTCTCATTCACATCAGATACTGTGGAGGTTAGCTGTCTGGTCTCATTCTCAGTAGATAATGTGGAGGTTAGCTGCCTGGTCTCAATCTCAGTAGATACTGTGGAGGTTAGCTAACTGGTCTCATTCTCATCAGATACTGTGGAGGTTAGCTGTCTGGTCTCAATCTCAGTCGATTCTTTGGAGGTTAGCTGCCTGGTCTCAATCTCAGTCGATTCTTTGGAGGTTAGCTGCCTGGTCTCATTCTCAGTAGATACTGTGGAGGTTAGCTGCCTGGTCTCAATCTCAGTAGATACTGTGGAGGTTAGCTGCCTGGTCTCATTCTCATCAGATACTGTGGAGGTTAGCTGTCTGGTCTCATTCTCATCAGATACTGTGGAGGTTAGCTGTCTGGTCTCAATCGTAGTCGATTCTTTGGAGGTTAGCTGCCTGGTCTCAATCTCAGTCGATTCTTTGGAGGTTACCTGCCTGGTCTCATTCTCAGTAGATACTGTGGAGTTTAGCTGCCTGATCTCATTCTCAGTAGATACTGTGGAGGTTAGCTGCCTGGTCTCATTCTCAGTAGATACTGTGGAGTTTAGCTGCCTGGTCTCATTCTCAGTAGATACTGTGGAGGTTAGCTGCCTGGTCTCAATCTCAGTAGATACTGTGGAGGTTAGCTGTCTGGTCTCATTCTCAGTAGATACTGTGGAGGTTAGCTGCCTGGTCTAATTCACATCAGATTAAGTGGAGGTTACCTGCCTGGTCTCATTCTCAGTAGATATTGTGGAGGTTAGCTGTCTGGTCTCATTCTCATCAGATACTGTGGAGGTTAGCTTTCTGGGCTCATTCACATCAGATACTGTGGAGGTTAGCTGACTGGTCTCATTCTCACCAGATACTGTGGAGGTTAGCCGTCTGGTCTCATTCACACAGATACTGTGGAGGTTACCTGCCTGGTCTCATTCTCAGTAGATATTGTGGAGGTTAGCTGTCTGGTCTCATTCTCATCAGATACTGTGGAGGTTAGTGTCCTGGTCTCATTCACATCAGATACTGTGGAGGTTAGCTGTCTGGTCTCATTCTCAGTAGATACTGTGGAGGTTAGCTAACTGATCTCATTCTCATCAGATACTGTGGAGGTTAGCTGTCTGGTCTCAATCGATTCTTTGGAGGTTAGCTGCCTGGTCTCAATCTCTGTCGATTCTTTGGAGGTTAGCTGCCTGGTCTCATTCTCAGTAGATACTGTGGAGTTTAGCTGCCTGGTCTCATTCTCAGTAGATACTGTGGAGGTTAGCTGCCTGGTCTCATTCTCAGTAGAGACTGTGGAGGTTAGCTGTATGGTCTAATTCACATCAGATGAAGTGGAGGTTAGCTGTCTGGTCTCATTCTCAGTAGATACTGTGGAGGATAGATGTCTGGTCTCATTCTCATCAGATACTGTGGACGTTAGCTGTCTGGGCTCATTCACAGTAGAGACTGTAGAGGTTAGCTGCCTGGTCTCATTCTCAGTAGATACTGTGGAGGTTAGTTGTCTGGTCTAATTCACATCAGATTAAGTGGAGGTTACCTGCCTGGTCTCATTCTCAGTAGATATTGTGGAGGTTAGCTGTCTGGTCTCATTCGCATCAGATACTGTGGAGGTTAGCTTTCTGGGCTCATTCACATCAGATACTGTGGAGGTTAGCTGTCTGGTCTCATTCTCAGTTGTTACGCACGCCTCTATGAAGAGGGAACGCAACACCCTGCTACAACTAAACTCTCTGTGAAGTGAAAGAGGTATGGACCGTAGGTGTGAGTAAGGATGACAACAGACAGAATGTGGTACCGTTTTACAAGGACTTTATTCCTGTACACGGTAATATGGGGAAAAGGGGCTGGACGGAACCAAAGCAAAGAAAGTAAATCTCAAAGCCCCCCTCTCCTATCTTACCTGCCTACCCACCACTTACCTAATTTAGCACCACCTGGTGCCCTAACCAAAATACAGGGGGTGGTCCGCCCAGATCTTACCTAGTGTACCTAGACAATGAATATACTACGGGTATATGTATGCCCGCGGGCCTCTTGCCTAAGCACTCCCAAGGTGCCTTCCCCTTTCCCCCTGGGAACAAATTAAACAGGATATTAAACAATTTTACAAACAAACTAAGAAACAGAGGACGTTAAATAGGCTCTACCTGAGCAACAAACTCAGAGAACATACCAACTCTCAGCAATGTACTCCCAGCAAAATCAACCTCTAGCAAAAACTCTATCACAAACAATCACTCTGCAATGACCTCTGCAAAGTCTCTCTCAGCAATCCCTACCTCCAAAATCTCTCTAGCAAAATCTCTTTAGCAAAATCTCTTTAGCAAAATCTCTTTAGCAAAATCTCTCTCAGCAATCCCTACCTCCAAATCTCTCTCTCTCCTGAACAGAACACTGGCTTTTATATAGCTTCAGAATGAATGTAACTGGAGACAGCTGTGTCTTGACGAGGGGGCGGGGTCAGCTCTCCAATTAGCCCTGGAGTCGACCAATCAGCTGCTTGAGGATTTCAGGAAGCCATTTCCTGAAATAAACACATGCACAAACACAAACTACAACACATAAACTGGGGAACGTAACATCAGTAGATAATGTGGAGGTTAGCTGCCTGGTCTTAATCTCAGTAGATACTGTGGAGGTTAGCTAACTGGTCTCATTCTCATCAGATTCTGTGGAGGTTAGCTGTCTGGTCTCAATCTCAGTCGATTATTTGGAGGTTAGCTGCCTGGTCTCAATCTCTGTCGATTCTTTGGAGGTTAGCTGCCTGGTCTCATTCTCAGTAGATACTGTGGAGTTTAGCTGCCTGGTCTCATTCTCAGTAGATACTGTGGAGTTTAGCTGCCTGGTCTCATTCTCAGTAGATACTGGAGTTTAGCTGCCTGGTCTCTTTCTCAGTAGATACTGTGGAGGTTAGCTGCCTGGTCTCAATCTCAGTAGATACTGTGGAGGTTAGCTGCCTGGTCTCAATCTCATCAGATACTGTGGAGGTTAGCTGCCTGGTCTCATTCTCATTAGAGACTGTGGAGGTTAGCTGTATGGTCTAATTCACATCATATTAAGTGGAGGTTAGCTGTCTGGTCTCATTCTCAGTAGATACTGTGGAGGTTAGCTGCCTGGTCTCAATCTCAGTAGATACTGTGGAGGTTAGCTGCCTGGTCTCAATCTCATCAGATACTGTGGAGGTTAGCTGCTTGGTCTCAATCTCATCAGATACTGTGGAGGTTAGCTGTCTGGTCTCATTCTCATCAGATACTGTGGAGGTTAGCTGTCTGAGCTCATTCACAGTAGATACTGTAGAGGTTAGCTGCATGGTCTCATTCTCAGTAGATACTGTGGAGTTTAGCTGCCTGGTCTCATTCTCAATAGATACTGTGGAGGTTAGCTGCCTGGTCTCATTCTCAGTAGATACTGTGGAGGTTAGCTGTCTGGTCTCATTCTCAGTAGATACTGTGGAGGTTAGCTGCCTGGTCTCATTCTCACCAGATACTGTGGAGGTTAGCCGTCTGGTCTCATTCACACAGATACTGTGGAGGTTAGCTGATTGGTCTCATTCTCAGTAGATACTGTGGAGGTTAGTTGTCTGGTCTAATTCACATCAGATTAAGTGGAGGTTACCTGCCTGGTCTCATTCTCAGTAGATATTGTGGAGGTTAGCTGTCTGGTCTCATTCTCATCAGATACTGTGGAGGTTAGCTTTCTGGGCTCATTCACATCAGATACTGTGGAGGTTAGCTGTCTGGTCTCATTCTCAGTAGATAATGTGGAGGTTAGCTGCCTGGTCTTAATCTCAGTAGATACTGTGGAGGTTAGCTAACTGGTTTCATTCTCATCAGATTCTGTGGAGGTTAGCTGTCTGGTCTCAATCTCAGTCGATTCTTTGGAGGTTAGCTGCCTGGTCTCAATCTCTGTTGATTCTTTGGAGGTTAGCTGCCTGGTCTCATTCTCAGTAGATACTGTGGAGTTTAGCTGCCTGGTCTCATTCTCAGTAGATACTGTGGAGTTTAGCTGCCTGGTCTCATTCTCAGTAGATACTGTGGAGGTTAGCTGCCTGGTCTCAATCTCAGTAGATACTGTGGAGGTTAGCTGCCTGGTCTCATTCTCAGTAGAGACTGGAGGTTAGCTGTATGGTCTAATTCACATCAGATTAAGTGGAGGTTAGCTGTCTGGTCTCATTCTCAGTAGATACTGTGGAGGTTAGCTGCCTGGTCTCAATCTCAGTAGATACTGTGGAGGTTAGCTGCCTGGTCTCAATCTCATCAGATACTGTGGAGGTTAGCTGCCTGGTCTCATTCTCAGTAGATACTGTGGAGTTTAGCTGCCTGATCTCATTCTCAGTAGATACTGTGGAGGTTAGCTGCCCGGTCTCAATCTCAGTAGATACTGTGGAGGTTAGCTGCCTGGTCTCAATCTCATCAGATACTGTGGAGGTTAGCTGCCTGGTCTCATTCTCAGTAGATACTGTGGAGGTTAGCTGTATGGTCTAATTCACATCAGATTAAGTGGAGGTTAGCTGTCTGGTCTCATTCTCAGTAGATACTGTGGAGGTTAGCTGTCTGGTCTCATTATCATGAGATACTGTGGAGGTTAGCTGTCTGGGCTCATTCACAGTAGATACTGTAGAGGTTAGCTGTCTGGTCTCATTCTCATCAGATACTGTGGAGGTTAGCTGTCTGGGCTCATTCACAGTAGATACTGTAGAGGTTAGCTGCATGGTCTCATTCTCAGTAGATACTGTGGAGTTTAGCTGCCTGGTCTCATTCTCAGTAGATACTGTGGAGTTTAGCTGCCGGGTCTCAATCTCAGTAGATACTGTGGAGGTTAGCTGTCTGGTCTCATTCTCAGTAGATACTGTGGAGGTTAGCTGCCTGGTCTCATTCTCACCAGATTCTGTGGAGGTTAGCCGTCTGGTCTCATTCACACAGATACTGTGGAGGTTAGCTGATTGGTCTCATTCTCAGTAGATACTGTGGAGGTTAGTTGTCTGGTCTAATTCACATCAGATTAAGTGGAGGTTACCTGCCTGGTCTCATTCTCAGTAGATATTGTGGAGGTTAGCTGTCTGGTCTCATTCTCATCAGATACTGTGGAGGTTAGCTTTCTGGGCTCATTCACATCAGATACTGTGGAGGTTAGCTGTCTGGTCTCATTCTCAGTAGATAATGTGGAGGTTAGCTGCCTGGTCTTAATCTCAGTAGATACTGTGGAGGTTAGCTAACTGGTCTCATTCTCATCAGATTCTGTGGAGGTTAGCTGTCTGGTCTCAATCTCAGTCGATTCTTTGGAGGTTAGCTGCCTGGTCTCAATCTCCGTTGATTCTTTGGAGGTTAGCTGCCTGGTCTCATTCTCAGTAGATACTGTGGAGTTTAGCTGCCTGGTCTCATTCTCAGTAGATACTGTGGAGTTTAGCTGCCTGGTCTCATTCTCAGTAGATACTGTGGAGGTTAGCTGCCTGGTCTCAATCTCAGTAGATACTGTGGAGGTTAGCTGTCTGGTCTCATTCACATCAGATACTGTGGAGGTTAGCTGCCTGGTCTAATTCTCATCAGATACTGTGGAGGTTAGCTGTCTGGTCTCATTCACATCAGACATTTTGGAGGATTAGCTGTCTGGTCTCATTCTCAGTATATACTGTGGAGGTTAGCTGCCTGGTCTCATTCACATCAGATACTGTGGAGGTTAGCTGCCTGGTCTCATTCTCAGTAGATACTGTGGAGGTTAGCTGCCTGATCTCATTCTCATCAGATACTGTGGATGTCAGCTGCCTGGTCTCATTCTCAGTAGATACTGTGGAGGTTAGCTGCCTGGTCTCAATCTCAGTAGATACTGTGGAGGTTAGCTGCCTGGTCTCAATCTCATCAGATACTGTGGAGGTTAGCTGCCTGATCTCATTCACATCAGATACTGTGGAGGTTAGCTGCCTGGTCTCATTCTCAGTAGATATTGTGGAGGTTAGCTGTCTGGTCTCATTCTCAGTAGATACTGTGGAATTTAGCTGCCTGGTTTCATTCTCAGTAGACACTGTGGAGGTTAGCTGCCTGGTCTCATTCACATCAGACATTTTGGAGGTTAGCTGCCTGGTCTAATTCTCATCAGATACTGTGGAGGTTAGCTGTCTTGTCTCATTCACATCAGATACTGTGGAGGTTAGCTGCCTGGTCTCATTCACATCAGACATTTTGGAGGTTAGCTGCCTGGTCTAATTCTCATCAGATACTGTGGAGGTTAGCTGTCTGGTCTAATTCACATCAGATTAAGTAGAGGTTAACCAGGTGTTTTTATCAGTGTATGCTTACTTAGATTTTGACCTCATGCTGATTAAGATGAGCAGAGTAAGGTGTTTACGTGACTATTGTATAATCTGCCTCCTACCATAATCAGTGGCAAAAGGCAGAGAAGAGAGGGGAGGACAGAGAGGAGAAAAAAATTCCAGAAAAGCAAAATAACAGATGTGCAGATTACTCATCCAAAGGGCTTTGACTTCTCAAACACGGCAGACAGCTAACACAATAATATTGTCTGTTTTGTAAATTAGCATGTTTTTTGCTTTTGGTGCTGTATGTTATATGTGACTTACCACTTTGAGTCTTATGTAGCTTTTTTTGCTGACGTTTACTGACAGTGGACCATATTCAACAGGTGATTTACACTTTAGCTTAAGACATGTAGCTACCTAGCTAGGTAAACAATCAACCTAGCTGTGGTAAACAATCAACCTAGCTATGGTAGACAATGAACCTAGCTAGGTGGACAACGTGTCAGATCACAGACGTCACATAATGTTAGCTAACGAACCAGCCAGCTAACGTTAGCTAGCTAACATTAGGCTCTAACTAGAAAAGCAAACGGCTCTGGGATACAAATAATAGAGTCAGCTAGGTAGCCAGTCAGCTAACTTTAGCTAGCTAGCTAACAGTACACTTTAGCTTAAGACATGTAGCTAGCTAGGTAAACAATGAACCAAGCAAGATAAACAACGTGTAAGATCACACACGTCACGTAACGTTAGCTAACGGGCCAGCCAGCTGACGTTAGCTAGTTAAACAACATTGAACAAAGTGCCAAATCATGTCGTTACCACCCTGCATGAATCTGCTGAGAGCTAACTAACCAGGTTCAATGTTAGCTAGCTAACATTAGGCTCTTACTAATATCTGAAAATGTAGCTAGCTAATGATAGACTATCTTACCTGTATACATCATCATGCATGATGGATGCGTCTCCCTGTTACGGATGCGATGCCACGGTTGCCCTTAGTTTGAAGATGTAATCCGGAGACAGGTGTTTTCTCCATCTCCTTAGCTATCATACTATAATTAACTCATTTCAAAACACAGTCCTCCAGAAAGGGGAGAGCGACACTTATGCAGCTCCACTACATGATCAATTATTTTAAAAGCAGCGTTCTACAGGATTACCAACACAGACTGACCAGCTCAAATAGACAGAAGCCTTCTACAGTGGGGCAAACAAGTATTTAGTCAGCCACCAATTGTGCAAGTTCTCCCACTTAAAAAGATGAGAGAGGCCTGTAATTTTCATCATAGGTACACTTCAACTATGACAGAGAAAATGAGAAAAAAAAATCCTGAAAATCACATTTTTAATGAATTTATTTGCAAATTATGGTGGGAGAACTTGTGGGAGAACTTGCACAAGTGGGAGAACTTGCACAAGTGGTGGCTGACTAAATATTTTTTCCCCCACTGTATATGGCAGACCAATCCGAACTCCTTTCTCGGCATGTCCAGCCCACTCACTATCTCAGCCAATCTTGGCTAGTGTGAAGGTTGCTGACAAGGCTCGTAATTTAACAATGTTATTAATATTTACAGATGGCATACAAGTTCGTTAAAGTTCACATGTTCCGGTAGGCATTTCTGCAAGAAAAAAAAAAACGCATTTTGATTTTTTTTTTAATAAATAAAAAATGGCTCTCCTGTGAAGTCATTATTTGGAACATACACCTAGTTTCCTGAAACAGGTCACATTGGAGAAGTGGTTTATCCATACATCTCCATTTTGGACAGTTAGCTCTTAATGTTGTTGTTTGTTCAGTGTTTTACAATTTTCCCAGAAGTGACCTGATTCTTCAATCACAATGAGCCTTTGTGTTTGTTCTGTATTTCTGTTTAATGTTCCCTAAGGTAAAGGCGTATGTTCTGGTTTTCTGTGTTTTTGGTTGGATAGGTTTCTCAATTTCTTTCATATGTTTATGCCCTCTTCAATCAAACCATTTAACATTGCAGGTACATTTTCTTAGGTTTTTAGCTTGAATTTTCTCTAGGATACGTGGGATGGTAGCGTCCCACCTGTCAACAGCCAGAAATCCCATAATTAAAATTCCTCAAACATACAAGTATTTTACACCATTTTAAAGATACACTTGTTGTAAATCCAGCCACAGTGTTCGATTTCAAAAAGGCTTTACGACGAAAGCAAACCAAACGATTATGTTAGGTCAGAGCCAAGTCATAGAAAAACACAGCCATTTTTTCCAGCCAAAGAGAGGAGTCACAAAAATCAGAAATAGATAGAATTAATCACTAACCTTTGATGATCTTCATCAGATGACACTCATAGAACTTCATGTTACACAATACATGTATGTTTTCTTCGGTAAAGTTCATATTAATATAAATAAATCTCAGTATACATTGGCACGTTATGTTCAGTAATTCCAAAACATCCGGTGATTTTGCAGAGAGACACATCAATTTACAGAAATAATAATAATAACTCATAATAAACGTTGATCAAAGATACAAGTGATACATGGAATTTTAGATCCACTTCTTCTTAATACAACCGTTGTGTCAGATTTAAAAAAATCTTTACGGAAAAAGCAAACCATGCAATAACCTGAGTACAGCACTCAGAGCCCAAACAAGCCAAAAAGATATCCGCCATTTTGGGCAGTCAATAGAAATCAGAAATAACATTATAAATGTTCACTTACCTTTGATGATCTTCATCAGAATGCACTCCCAGGAATCCCAGTTCCACAATAAATGTTTGTTTTTGTTCGATAATGTCCATCATTTATGTCCAAATAGCTTCTTTTGTTAGCGCATTTGGTAAACAAATCCAAACTCACGATGCGCGTTCACTAGGAGCAGACGAAATGTCAAAAAGTTCCGTTACAGTCTGTAGAAACATGTCAAACGATGTATAGAATCAATCTTTGGGATGTTTCTATCATAAATCTTCAATAATGTTCCAACCGGAGAATTCCTTTGTCTGTAGAATTGCAATGGCACGCAGGTCGCTCTCACGTGAACGAGCGTGGCCAGCTCGTGGCTCTCTGCCAGATACCTGACTCATTCACCTCTCATTCGGCCCCACTTCACAGTAGAAGCATCAAACAACGTTCTAAAGACGGTTGACATTTAGTGGAAGCCTTAGGAAGTGCAACATGACCAATATCCCACTGTATCTTCAATAGGATATGAGTTGAAAAACGACCAACCTCAGATTTCCCACTTCCTGGTTGGATTACTTCTCAGGTTTTTGCCTGCCATACGAGTTCTGTTATACTCACAGACATCCTTCAAACAGTTTTAGAAACTTAAGCGTGTTTTCTTTCCAAATCTACTAATTATATGCATATCCTAGCTTTTATGGCTGAGTAGCAGGCAGTTTAATTTGGGCACGCTTTTCATCCAAAATTCCCAATGCTGTCCCCTACCCTAGAGAAGTTTTACATTTTGATATGTTAACTGGTTAGTGGTTAAACTGTTCAGGCTTTCTACTGCTAAGTATACACCTTCACTATTGCATGGAAACATTGTCTCTTTCACCCTCCCGCCCTCCCTCCCTCCCTCTCTCTCTCTCTCTCTCTATCTCTCTATCTCTCTATCTCTCTATCTCTCTATCTCTCTCTCTCTCTCTCTCTCTCTCTCTATCTCTCTATCTCTCTATCTCTCTATCTCTCTATATCTCTCTCTCTCTCTCTCTATCTCTCTCTTTCTCTCTTTCTCTCTCTCTCTCTCTCTCTCTCTTTCTTTCTCTCTTTCTCTCTCTCTCTCTCTCTCTCTCTCTTCCCCCCCCCCCTCCAGGTCAGAGGGGTACCGTAAGGTCCCGTACCACTACTATGAAGCCGGTAGTCGTGATGACTGTCTATAACCATCTCTCTCCTCCCCCCTCCTCCCAGGTCAGAGGGGTACCGTAAGGTCCCGTACCACTACAAGGAAGCCGGTAGTCATGATGACTGTCTATAACCATCTCTCTCCTCCCCCCTCCTCCCAGGTCAGAGGGGTACCGTAAGGTCCCGTACCACTACTATGAAGCCGGTAGTCGTGATGAGTGTGCAGAGTATCTACTCCACGAGAGCGCTCCGTACGGCGGCCACCGTTTCATCACAGAGAAGGCCGTCTTCGCCAAGTGGGCCAGAACACACACCATTAAGTTCTACAACCCGCCATGGAAACTGTCGTGACCCGGAGGGACCGCAGATAGCCGGGAGGTCTGGAGGAGGGCCATTATTGATGACATCACACAGCCGTGTCCACCTCATCATCCAGGGACAGGGAGAACGCAGGGCCACTACCGTTACACCAGAGCAGTGTCCCAAATGACACCCTCTCCCCTATATAGTGCACTATCGGGCCCTGGTCAAAAGTAATGCACTATATAGGCACGTCTCCCTCCCTTGGCGTTGTCTAGGTGTATATGACACTGAAATGTACAGTCAGAATGCGCACATCGTTCTGCAATCCCAGTCCGTCCATTACCACTGAGCCTGTAGTCTGAGGGGTTGTAATTCCCGTCCCACTGCTTGCCTGACTGTAGCACTGAAACCAGACCCCCATCCTGGGCTGAAACGTAGATGGTAGAGGGTGGTCCCTCCATGTCCCTCCATGTCCTCACTGAGCCATGAACCAAGGCCTTCTGTTCACTAAAACAATCTGGCCACTGCAGGACAGGCTCATCCATCTATCCCATTAGAGAAACAACATGAAGAAGAAACTATTTCTCCACTCATTGAATGTCTGTTGTCATCTTCTAGAACTCTGTTGACCTCTTCTAGAACTCTGTTGTCATCTTCTAGAACTCTGCTGACCTCTTCTAGAACTCTGTTGTCATCTTCTAGAACTCTGTTGTCATCTTCTAGAACTCTGTTGACCTCTTCTAGGACTCTGTTGTCATCTTCTAGAACTCTGTTAACCTTTTATAGAACTCTGTTGACATCTTCTAGAGCTCTGTTAACATCTTCTAGAACTCTGTTGACCTCTTCTAGAACTCTGTTGACCTATTCTAGAACTCTGAGCTAGAGAAAATGTGATGTCCTAAAGGAGCTCCGGAGCAGGGGTCTTCTTGACCTCCAATCATCTGCTGCTTTGATGTTGTCAAGGTTGGTGAATGACAAAGGACGGATAGCTCAACTCAACAGATAAGGGATAAGAAAAGTAGTAGCTACAGTAGCTACACACAGGTTGTCTCCCTAATGACACCCTATTCCCTACATAGTGCACTACTTTTGACCAGGGTCCTATAGGTAGTGCACTATGTAGGGAATAGGGTCCTTTAGATGTGCTGAAGCCCTGTACAGTACAGTATGTATCTCACAAGTCTGAACTCTCCAAGATGTTGTTATTCTATGTCAGTCTGGGTGTTGATAGAGGCCTGTTACCAATCTCTGACCAGCTACACTACTTTATTCTCCATCTGGCTGTACCCCCATTCTGTCTGTCTGTCTGTCCACTTAGAATGATTGGCTACCAGGGGTGTCTCAAATGGTGCCCTATTCCCTATATAGAGCACTTCTTTAACCAGGGCCTATAGAGCTGACCATAGGGCACTTCTTTAACCAGGGCCCATAGAGCTGACCATAGGGCACTTCTTTAACCAGAGTCCATAGGGCACTTCTTTAACCAGGGCCTATAGGGCACTTCTTTAACCAGGGTCCATAGGGCACTTCTTTAACCAGGGTCCATAGAGCTGACCATAGGGCACTTCTTTAACCAAGGTCCATAGGGCACTTCTTTAAACAGGGTCCATAGAGCTGACCGTAGGGCACTTCTTTAACTAGGGCCCATAGAGCTGACCATAGGGCACTTCTTTAACCAGGGTCCATAGGGCACTTATTTAACCAGGGCCCATAGAGCTGACCATAGGGCACTTCTTTAACCAGGGCCCATAGAGCTGACCATAGGGCATTTCTTTAAACAGGGTCCATAGAGCTGACCGTAGGGCACTTATTTAACCAGGGCCCATAGAGCTGACCATAGGGCACTTCTTTAACCAGGGTCCATAGGGCACTTATTTAACCAGGGCCCATAGAGCTGACCATAGGGCACTTCTTTAACCAGGGCCCATAGAGCTGACCATAGGGCACTTCTTTAACCAAGGCCCATAGAGCTGACCATAGGGCACTTCTTTAAACAGGGTCCATAGAGCTGACCGTAGGGCACTTCTTTAACTAGGGTCCATAGGGCACTTATTTAACCAGGGCCCATAGAGCTGACCATAGGGCACTTCTTTAACCAGGGTCCATAGGGCACTTATTTAACCAGGGCCCATAGAGCTGACCATAGGGCACTTCTTTAACCAGGGCCCATAGAGCTGACCATAGGGCACTTCTTTAACCAGGGCCCATAGGGCACTTATTTAACCAGGGCTCATAGGGCACTTTAACCAGGGCCTATAGAGCTGACCATAGGGCACTTCTTTAACCAGGGTCCATAGAGCTGACTGTAGGGCACTTATTTAACCAGGGCTCATAGGGCACTTTAATCAGGGCCCTATACCCTACGGCCATAGGGCTGACCATAAGGCTGACCATAAGGCTGACCATAGGGCTGACCATAAGGCTGACCATAGGGCTGACCATAGGGCTGACCATAAGGCTGACCATAGGGCTGACCATAGGGCTGACCACAGGGCTGACCATAGGGCTGACCATAGGGCTGACCATAGGGCTGACCATAAGGCTGACCATAGGGCTGACCATAGGGCTGACCATAAGGCTGACCATAGGGCTGACCATAGGGCTGACCATAAGGCTGACCATAGGGCTGACCATAGGGCTGACCATAAGGCTGACCATAGGGCTGACCATAGGGCTGACCATAAGGCTGACCATAAGGCTGACCATAAGGCTGACCATAGGGCTGACCATAGGGCTGACCATAGGGCTCTGGTCTAGAGTAATACACTGTATAGAGATTAGGGTGCTCTTTGGGACACAGACCAGATGTGTTTATTTTGTCCTTCATCTGGTTTAGGAGACAAACAGACTGGCAATGTTCCATTTCTTTTCTACATCATTAACAAACTAGGCTGAAATCCACGAGCAGAGCCAGAGCCTCATTGGATCATGGGGTCAATACTAACTTCCTCCAATGTTCACTTAGAGTGAGTCCCATGTGGCTCCCTATTACCAATGTAGTGCACTCCGTTTACCCAGAGAGCCCTGTGGGGAACAGGGAGCCACTTGGAACGCAGTATTCTTCTCCCATTGACATCAATGTGAAGACGTCACTCGATCGGTGTTGTTGTAACGTTAATGCTGTGAAAGGATCTCACAGCAGACAATGAGACCTTCCTGTGTCGGCAGGATAATGACAGCAGCACAGCCTGCCTGCTAGTCATTTATTACAGAGCACAGAGCGATAGATGTGAGTCCTAAACGGCACCCTATTGCTTATACTGTATAGTGCACTACGTAGGGATCAGGGTTCCATTTGGTATGCATTCTAGGTAGTTCTCACCCTCTGTGCCATGCGATGTGCCGTCATTCGTTTGACAACGTGAGACAGTAACCCAGCAACTGCAGGCAGAGCTAGCTACTGTGCAATTTGAAATGTTTTGGTTCTATGATACGGATGAAGAGACATGAAGATATTTACTGTATATGATGTCTGCAGTCAGAACCTATCTATCTATCATATATCTATCTATCTATCTATCTATCTATCTATCTATCTATCTATCTATCACAGGAGGTTGGTGGCACCTTAATTGGGGAGGATGGGCTCGTAGTAACGGCTGGAAAGGAATCGGTGGAATGGCATCAAGTACATCATACACATGGTTTCCATGGTTTCCAGGTGTTTGATGCCATTCCATTCGCTCCATTCCAGCCATTATTTAGAGCCGTCCTCCCCTCAGCAGCCTCCACTGCTATCTCTCTCTCTCTCTCTCTCTCTCTCTCTCTTTCCATCTCTCTCTCTCTCTCTCTCTCTCTCTCTCTCTCTCTCTCTTTCCATCTCTCTCTCTTTCCATCTCTCTCTCTCTCTCTCTCTCTTTCCATCTCTCTCTCTTTCCATCTCTCTCTCTCTCTCTCTCTCTCTCTCTCTCTCTCTATCTCTCTCCCTCTCTCTCTTTCCATCTCTCTCTCTCTCTCTTTCCATCTCTTTCTCTTTCCATCTCTCTTTCCATCTCTCTCTCTCTCTCTCTCTCTCTCTTTCTCTCTCTCTCTCTTTCTATCTCTCTCTCTCTCTCATCATTGTGTGCCTGTGAATGTTATGATAAAGTATACTGTTGTACATAGACTTCAGTGCTATGCACTCTTAACTATCACACATCGTCTCTAACTAACTATCACAACTGGTCTTTTCCCCCCTTAAATGAATCTGTTCCGTGTCTCTGTCCATGTAGCCAAGACCTACATTTACCTGACCCTGTAGTCTAGTCCATTTGTGAGTCCCAATTATATGTATTTTCTCCAGAAGTGTGAATCCAAGTGTAAAAGCATTGGATTGGTGGAGGCATGGGCAAGAGGGATTTTCCACCATGTTTCCGACACAGAACCAGTCATTTCCTTTCAAATCAGTGAAGCCAAGTGAACACGTGCACGCTGCGGAGACAGGAGAGGTAAATTGATTTTGTCCGCTGTGCACGTCTCTGTCTGTGTGATCCCTGTATATTGACGCCTCTACAGTAATACAGTAGCATGCTTTTTTTGTATCCGACTCAATGTACATATTTACTCTCACTGGCGTAGGTGTTTTATACTGTTCCAAACAGCCTGTGATTGTGATGTCATCCTCTGGCAGAGCCAGTCAGCGTTCTGGCCCCACTGCAGCAGACTGTTGACATGACGTTCCACACGTCCGTCATTTAGCAGACGCTCTTATCCAGAGCCACTTACTCTTTAAGTATCTCTTTACTCACTTTATCACGTAGCTGGTAATAAGACAAGTGAATGGCACGTAGCTGGTAATAAGACAAGTGAATGGCACGTAGCTGGTAATAAGACAAGTGAATGGCACGTAGCTGGTAATAAGACAAGTGAATGGCACGTAGCTGGTAATAAGACAAGTGAATGGCACGTAGCTGGTAATAAGACAAGTGAATGGCACGTAGCTGGTAATAAGACACGTGAATGGCACGTAGCTGGTAATAAGACAAGTGAATGGCACGTAGCTGGTAATAAGACAAGTGAATGGCACATAGCTGGTAATAAGACAAGTGAATGGCACGTAGCTGGTAATAAGACAAGTGAATGGCACGGCAGGCTGGTAATAAGACAAGTGAATGGCACGTAGCTGGTAATAAGACAAGTGAATGGCACGGCAGGCTGGTAATAAGACAAGTGAATGGCACGTAGCTGGTAATAAGACAAGTGAATGGCACGTAGCTGGTAATAAGACACGTGAATGGCACGTAGCTGGTAATAAGACAAGTGAATGGCACGTAGCTGGTAATAAGACAAGTGAATGGCACGTAGCTGGTAATAAGACAAGTGAATGGCACGTAGCTGGTAATAAGACAAGTGAATGGCACGTAGCTAGTAATAAGACAAGTGAATGGCACGTAGCTGGTAATAAGACACGTGAATGGCACGGCAAGCGTCCATTTGCTTTCAGATTAAACTCAGAAACCAGACCATCCACAGTCCACTACTAGTCAGAAGTGTAGAGCTCTGTCAGTAACATAAGAGGCCTGTTGAGAGAGAGAGGGGCTGTGGATTTTAACACCCCTGTCCCATTTTAGCACCCCGTCACCGTCCCTGTACCCCTTAGAGACTCTTTAGCTCCATTTGCCCTCTGTGTGATCTCGATCCATTTAGAGGTCCTCTGTTTGATCTCGATCCATTTAGAGGCCCTCTGTGATCTCGACCCATTTAGAGACCCTCTGTGATCTCGACCCATTTAGAGGCCCTCTGTGTGTTCTCGGCCCATTTAGAGGCCCTCTGTGTGTTCTCGACCCATTTAGAGGCCCTCTGTGTGAACTCGACCCATTTAGAGGTCCTCTGTGTGACCTCGATCCATTTAGAGGTCCTGTGTGTGAGCTCAATCCATTTAGAGGTCCTTTGTGTGATCTCAATCCATTTAGAGGTCCTCTCTGTGATCTCGATCCATTTAGAGGTCTTCTGTGTGATCTCGATCCATTTAGAGGTCCTCTGTGTGATCTCAATCCATTTAGAGGTCCTCTGTGTGATCTCAATCCATTTAGAGGTCCTCTGTGTGACCTCTACCCATTTAGAGGCCCTCTGTGTGATCTCGATCTATTTAGAGGTCCTCTGTGTGATCTCGATCCATTTAGAGGTCCTCTGTGTGATCTCGACCCATTTAGAGGTCCTCTGTGTGATCTCGATCCATTTAGAGGTCCTCTGTGATCTCGACCCATTTAGAGGTCCTCTGTGTGATCTCAATCCATATATCTATGTAGCCTCTCTCCTATGTAGCCTCCCTCGTGTGTAGCCTCTCTCCTATGTAGCCTCCCTCCTATGTAGCCTCTCTCCTATGTAGCCTCCCTCGTGTGTAGCCTCTCTCCTATGTAGCCTCCCTCCTATGTAGCCTCCCTTCTATGTAGCCTCTCTCCTATGTAGCCTCCCTCCTATGTAGCCTCTCTCCTATGTAGCCTCTCTCCTATGTAGCCTCTCTCCTATGTAGCCTCTCTCCTATGTAGCCTCCCTCCTATGTAGCCTCCCTCGTGTGTAGCCTCCCTCCAATGTAGCCTCTCTCCTATGTAGCCTCCCTCCTATGTAGCCTCTCTCCTATGTAGCCTCTCTCCTATGTAGCCTCTCTCCTATGTAGCCTCCCTCCAATGTAGCCTCTCTCCTATGTAGCCTCCCTCCTATGTAGCCTCTCTCCTATGTAGCCTCCCTCCAATGTAGCCTCTCTCCTATGTAGCCTCTCTCCTATGTAGCCTCTCTCCTATGTAGCCTCTTAGCCATGTGTGTAATCTTAACTTAATGTTGTTGTTCTTTTGCCATTTCGTCCATTGAACCATTTAAACTGTCTTTGTTTTTGTTTTGATGAAAAATGTATGTTTTGATTTTTGTTATTTTGGCGAAACACTTTTTATTTGTCACATCAAGTGTTCTTGATAGGCATCTATGTATGTATGTTTGAGTTGTGGTTGGGATATGGTCAGGGGTGAAAGTAGATGTGTGTGTGCACGTGCTCGGGGTCTAATCATAGAATGACATATAGAATCCCTATTAATTCAATAGGATCACTGTGGGTCTAGTCATAAAGACTTCTCATTTACCTTTTAAAATGTATGACATTTTACTGTGGCATAAACAATCATTTCAGAAGGCTCTTTTACCAGGCGTGTTCATTCCACTCGTAATATAACTCCAGCCTCCAAACAGTAGTGAATGAAAAATACATCTGTCACAGAAACACCACCAATCACTAGGCCAGAATGTATACGTCCACAGCTGTTCACACACGTCTCTGCGTTGGCCACTTATCTCTGCCTTGGCAAAATGTTAGTGTTCTCGTGGAACCACATGGCATTTTGGAGCGTAGGCTGTAGCACCTGTTTTCAAGTCCATTCAGTCATTATTCATGCCTCTGATGGTACGTAGCGGCGTAGTAGACTACAGTTTTCTGAACATTGTGTTTTAGATATTTTGATAGGCTCATTTTCTACTGGTAAGGTATAACCCCACTATTTATTTTATTGGGACGCCGTACCGGACTGTACCGCCTTACTTTCACCCGTGGATATGATTAGTGTTGAGCCTAATATATACCGTACATCCACAACACAAGAATGCAAATGCAAAATGGCGATCCTGCGTACTGTGTCAAATTAATAATGTCGGGGCTGCACTTATCATAGCTATTTATGTTTTTATTTCTAGTTCTAGTTCCATTTCTATTTCTAGTTCTAATTCCAGTTCTATTTCTAGTTATAGTTCTAATTTTATTTATATTTCTAGATCTAGTTCCATTTCTAGTTCTAGTTCCATTACTAGCTCTAGTTCTAATTCCATTTCTATTTATATTTATATTTCTAGTTCTAGTTCTATTTCTTGTTCTTGTTCTAGTTCTAATTATTTTTTTAGTTATATTTCTTTTTCCAATTCCATTTCTAGTTCTAGTGCCATTTCTAGTTCTAATTCCATTTCTAGTTCTAGTTCTAATTCTATTTCTATTTATAATTCCTTTTCTATTTCTATTTCTAATTCCATTTCTATTTCTAGTTCCATTTCTAGTTCTAGTTCCATTTCTAGTTCTAATTCCATTTCTAGTTCTAGTTCCATTTCTAGTTCTAGTTCCATTTCTAGTTCTAGTTCTAATTCCATTTCTAGTTCTAGTTCTATTTCTAGTTCCATTTATATTTCTAGTTCTAAATCTTTTTCTAGTTCTAGTGATATATCTATGTATCTACAGTAGTGAATTATCTATGTAGCTGCAGTAGTTGTATACTGTATCTAGTTTTTAAGTGTATATTACATCCAATATGTATAGAATCTATCTGTCATTTTTATCATAGTTACTATTCCAGTGTAGATTATGGTCACATTTCTATCATAGTTACTATTCCAGTGTAGATTATGGTCTTGTTTTTATCATAGTTACTATTCCAGTGTAGATTATAGTCTTGTTTTCATCATAGTTACTATTCCAGTGTAGATTATGGTCACATTTCTATCATAGTTACTATTCCAGTGTAGATTATGGTCACATTTCTATCATAGTTACTATTCCAGTGTAGATTATGGTCTTGTTTTCATCATAGTTACTATTCCAGTGTAGATTATAGTCTTGTTTTTATCATAGTTACTATTCCAGTGTAGATTATAGTCTTGTTTTTATCATAGTTACTATTCCAGTGTAGATTATGGTCTTGTTTTCATCATAGTTACTATTCCAGTGTAGATTATGGTCATGTTTTCATCATAGTTACTATTCCAGTGTAGATTATGGTCATGTTTTCATCATAGTTACTATTCCAGTGTAGATTATGGTCTTGTTTTCATCATAGTTACTATTCCAGTGTAGATGATAGTCTTGTTTTCATCATATTAGGAATCGTTGTAATTCTTTGACTGAATTCATAACTTGGATTCTGTTTTTACTGTTCCTTTTGGTGTCTTTGGTTTATAAACGGTAAATGCTGTATTGTAATGAAACGCTAGCCTGGGTACCAGTCTGTTTGTGCAATCATTCCACTCCATGCCAACAACAGTTGGCATATGACATGGACTGGCATGTAGAATGAAATCACAAACAGACTGGTACCCAGGCTACTGAAACTCCACAGTCACAGCAAATGTACCACCTTTTTTTCGATACAAGGAACAAAATTTGGTAAATACTTTGGAACATTTTCTCTCTCTCGTCTTGTCTCGTTAACATCTCGGCTGTGATGCGTGCAGCATATTGGAACATTTGCTCTCTCTTGTCTTGTCTCGTTAACATCTTGGCTGTGATGCGTGCAGCATATTGCATAAATTAAACCTCTCCACGCTTTTTAAATTAGTGTTTTATAAAAGGTGGTGAATTTTCTTTTGACAGTAATTTTAATAAAAATGTCTTACTTCTGTTTCTTCTGTTTTTAATGTGTTACCCCCCCCCCCCCCCCAGAGACCTGATCTGTTTCTTCTGTTTTTAATGTGTTACCCCCCCCCCCCCCCCCAGAGACCTGATCTGTTTCTTCTGTTTTTAATGTGTTACCCCCCCCCAGAGACCTGATCTGTTTCTTCTGTTTTTAATGTGTTACCCCCCCCAGAGACCTGATCTGTTTCTTCTGTTTTTAATGTGTTACCCCCCCCCCAGAGACCTGATCTGTTTCTTCTGTTTTTAATGTGTTACCCCCCCCCCCCCCCCAGAGACCTGATCTGTTTCTTCTGTTTTTAATGTGTCCCCCCCAGAGACCTGATCTGTTTCTTCTGTTTTTAATGTGTCCCCCCCAGAGACCTGATCTGTTTCTTCTGTTTTTAATGTGTCCCCCCCAGAGACCTGATCTGTTTCTTCTGTTTTTAATGTGTCCCCCCCAGAGACCTGATCTGTTTCTTCTGTTTTTAATGTGTGTCCCCCCCAGAGACCTGATCTGTTTCTTCTGTGTGTGTGTGTCCCCAGAGACCTGATCTGTTTCTTCTGTTTTTAATGTGTGTCCCCCCCAGAGACCTGATCTGTTTCTTCTGTTTTTAATGTGTCCCCCCCAGAGACCTGATCTGTTTCTTCTGTTTTTAATGTGTCCCCCCCAGAGACCTGATCTGTTTCTTCTGTTTTTAATGTGTGTCCCCCCCAGAGACCTGATCTGTTTCTTCTGTTTTTAATGTGTCCCCCCCAGAGACCTGATCTGTTTCTTCTGTTTTTAATGTGTGTCCCCCCCAGAGACCTGATCTGTTTCTTCTGTTTTTAATGTGTCCCCCCCCCCCCCCCCAGAGACCTGATCTGTTTCTTCTGTTTTTAATGTGTCCCCCCCCCAGAGACCTGATCTGTTTCTTCTGTTTTTAACGTGTCCCCCCCCCCAGAGACCTGATCTGTTTCTTCTGTTTTTAACGTGTCCCCCCCCCCAGAGACCTGATCTGTTTCTTCTGTTTTTAATGTGTTACCCTCCCCCAGAGACCTGATCTGTTTCTTCTGTTTTTAATGTGTTACCCCCCCCCCCCCCCAGAGACCTGATCTGTTTCTTCTGTTTTTAATGTGTCCCCCCCCCCCAGAGACCTGATCTGTTTCTTCTGTTTTTAATGTGTTACCCCCCCCCCCCCCAGAGACCTGATCTGTTTCTTCTGTTTTTAATGTGTTACCCCCCCCCAGAGACCTGATCTGTTTCTTCTGTTTTTAATGTGTTACCCCCCCCCCAGAGACCTGATCTGTTTCTTCTGTTTTTAATGTGTTACCCCCCCCCCCCCCAGAGACCTGATCTGTTTCTTCTGTTTTTAATGTGTCCCCCCCCAGAGACCTGATCTGTTTCTTCTGTTTTTAATGTGTCCCCCCCAGAGACCTGATCTGTTTCTTCTGTTTTTAATGTGTCCCCCCCAGAGACCTGATCTGTTTCTTCTGTTTTTAATGTGTCCCCCCCAGAGACCTGATCTGTTTCTTCTGTTTTTAATGTGTGTCCCCCCCAGAGACCTGATCTGTTTCTTCTGTGTGTGTGTGTCCCCAGAGACCTGATCTGTTTCTTCTGTTTTTAATGTGTGTCCCCCCCAGAGACCTGATCTGTTTCTTCTGTTTTTAATGTGTCCCCCCCCCCAGAGACCTGATCTGTTTCTTCTGTTTTTAATGTGTCCCCCCCAGAGACCTGATCTGTTTCTTCTGTTTTTAATGTGTGTCCCCCCCAGAGACCTGATCTGTTTCTTCTGTGTGTGTGTGTGTCCAGAGACCTGATCTGTTTCTTCTGTTTTTAATGTGTGTCCCCCCCCAGAGACCTGATCTGTTTCTTCTGTTTTTAATGTGTGTGTGTGCCCCCCCCCCCCCAGAGACCTGATCTGTTTCTTCTGTTTTTAATGTGTTACCCCCCCCCCCCCCCCCAGAGACCTGATCTGTTTCTTCTGTTTTTAATGTGTCCCCCCCAGAGACCTGATCTGTTTCTTCTGTTTTTAATGTGTCCCCCCCAGAGACCTGATCTGTTTCTTCTGTTTTTAATGTGTGTCCCCCCCAGAGACCTGATCTGTTTCTTCTGTGTGTGTGTGTCCCCAGAGACCTGATCTGTTTCTTCTGTTTTTAATGTGTGTCCCCCCCAGAGACCTGATCTGTTTCTTCTGTTTTTAATGTGTCCCCCCCAGAGACCTGATCTGTTTCTTCTGTTTTTAATGTGTGTCCCCCCCAGAGACCTGATCTGTTTCTTCTGTTTTTAATGTGTCCCCCCCCCCCCAGAGACCTGATCTGTTTCTTCTGTTTTTAATGTGTGCCCCCCCCCAGAGACCTGATCTGTTTCTTCTGTTTTTAATGTGTCCCCCCCCCCCCAGAGACCTGATCTGTTTCTTCTGTTTTTAATGTGTGCCCCCCCCCAGAGACCTGATCTGTTTCTTCTGTTTTTAATGTGTCCCCCCCCAGAGACCTGATCTGTTCCTTCTGTTTTTAATGTGTCCCCCCCCCAGAGACCTGATCTGTTTCTTCTGTTTTTAATGTGTGCCCCCCCCAGAGACCCTATCTGTTTCTTCTGTTTTTAATGTGTCCCCCCCAGAGACCTGATCTGTTTCTTCTGTTTTTAATGTGTCCCCCCCAGAGACCTGATCTGTTTCTTCTGTTTTTAATGTGTGTCCCCCCCAGAGACCTGATCTGTTTCTTCTGTGTGTGTGTGTCCCCAGAGACCTGATCTGTTTCTTCTGTTTTTAATGTGTGTCCCCCCCAGAGACCTGATCTGTTTCTTCTGTTTTTAATGTGTCCCCCCCAGAGACCTGATCTGTTTCTTCTGTTTTTAATGTGTTACCCCCCCCCCCCCCCCAGAGACCTGATCTGTTTCTTCTGTTTGTGTCCCCCCCCAGAGACCTGATCTGTTTCTTCTGTTTTTAACATGTGTCCCCCCCCCCAGAGACCAGATCTGTTTCTTCTGTTTTAACATGTGTCCCCCCCCCCAGAGACCTGATCTGTTTCTTCTGTTTTTAATGTGTTACCCTCCCCCCCCAGAGACCTGATCTGTTCCTTCTGTTTTTAACGTGTCCCCCCAACCCCCAGAGACCTGATCTGTTTCTTCTGTTTTTAATGTGTGTCCCCCCCAGAGACCTGATCTGTTTCTTCTGTTTTTAATGTGTGTGTGTCCCCAGAGACCTGATCTGTTTTTAATGTGTGTGTCCACCCCCCAGAGACCAGATCTGAAACCATCTGCTCTTTGTTCAGGCATCTATATGTGTTTCACCTGCTTCTGCCCCGCAAGGGGCTACTGGCATCTAGAACCAAGGATCATCTCCGGAGACGAGGCCCCTCCACAAGCTATCTGGCATCTAGAACCAAGGATCAGCTCCGAAGACGAGGCCCCTCCACAAGCTATCTGGCATCTAGAACCAAGGATCAGCTCCGAAGACGAGGCCCCTCCACAAGCTATCTGGCATCTAGAACCAAGGATCAGCTCCGAAGACGAGGCCCCTCCACAAGCTATCTGGCATCTAGAACCAAGGATCAGCTCCGAAGACGAGGCCCCTCCACAAGCTATCTGGCATCTAGAACCAAGGATCAGCTCCGAAGACGAGGCCCCTCCACAAGCTATCTGGCATCTAGAACCAAGGATCATCTCCGGAGACGAGGCACCTCCACAAGCTATCTGGCATCTAGAACCAAGGATCATCTCCGAAGACGAGGCACCTCCACAAGCTATCTGGCATCTAGAACCAAGGATCATCTCCGGAGACGAGGCCCCTCCACAAGCTATCTGGCATCTAGAACCAAGGATCATCTCCGGAGACGAGGCCCCTCCACAAGCTATCTGGCATCTAGAACCAAGGATCATCTCCGGAGACGAGGCCCCTCCACAAGCTATCTGGCATCTAGAACCAAGGATCATCTCCGGAGACGAGGCCCCTCCACAAGCTATCTGGCATCTAGAACCAAGGATCAGCTCCGAAGACGAGGCCCCTCCACAAGCTATCTGGCATCTAGAACCAAGGATCATCTCCGGAGACGAGGCCCCTCCACAAGCTATTTTTGTTATGAAATGTTCGCCCGCTCATTCAGTTATCCTGTCCTCGATTTAATTATAGTTGGGTTTGTTGTCAGTCCTCTCAGTCTTGTCAAGGTGTCGCTGCTAAGGCCAGGGATGAAGCACCCTGTCAAACCATTATTGAGCCTTTCCAGTTTATTATTGGTAACAGCACGTGCCAGTAACTCTATGGCCCTGGTTACACCTTTCATAAAATCTTGCATGGACAAGATCAGGACACATGTTAGTGCAAGGTATAATAGACAGGACGGGGCTTAGATGTTAGTTCTTTGCTAGTTTTTAATACAGCACTCTCTTTACCCCATGATAACCCAGTGGTCTAATTGAGCTCTGACACGGTGCCAAGTCTCACCTTACTTCATGGTATTTAGAAAAATGTTCTACATCGACAGAAAGAAAAGGAATCACTCTTATGAATGAATGCTTTTCTCCCTTGCCAAATTAGCCTCATTTCTCCGTAGCTAAGTTAGCATAATTACTCCCTTCCTAAGTTAGCCTAATTACTCACTTCCTAAGTTAGCCTCATTTCTCCCTAGCTAAGTTAGCCTAATTACTCCCTTCCTAAGTTAGCCTAATTACTCCCTTCCTAAGTTAGCCTAATTACTCCCTTGCTAAGTTACCCTAATTACTCCCTTGCTAAATTAGCCTATTTCTCCCTTGCTAAATTAGCCACATTGCTCCCTTGCTAAATTAGTCTAAATTCTCCCTTGTTCATTTAGCCTCATTGCTCCCTTGCTAAATTAGTCTAATTCTTCCCTTGTTAAATTAGCCTAATTTCTCACTTGCTAAATTAGCCTAATTTCTCCCTTGCTAAGTTAGCCTAATTTTCCCTTGCTAAGTTAGCCTAATTACTCTCTTGCTAAGTTAGCCGAATTACTATTTTGCTAAGTTAGCCCAATTACTCCCTTCCTAAGTTAGCCTAATTACTCCCTTGCTAAGTAAGCCTAATTACTCTCTTGCTAAGTTAGCCTAATTACTCCCTTGCTAAGTTAGCCTAATTACTCCCTTGCTAAATTTGCCTAATTTCTCCCTTGCTAAGTTTGCCTAATTTCTCCCTTGCTAAGTTAGCCTAATTTCTCCCTTGCTAAGTTAGCCTAATTTCTCCCTTGCTAAGTTAGCCTAATTTCTCCCTTGCTAAGTTAGCCTAATTTCCCCCTTGCTAAATTAGCCTAATTACTCCCTTGCTAAGTTAGCCTAATTTCTCCCTTGCTAAGTTAGCCTAATTACTCCCTTGCTAAGTTAGCCTAATTACTCCCTTGCTAAGTTAGCCTAATTACTCCCTTGCTAAGTTAGCCTAATTTCTCCCTTGCTAAATTAGCCTAATTACTCCCTTGCTAAGTTAGCCTAATTACTCCCTTGCTAAGTTAGCCTAATTACTCCCTTGCTAAGTTAGCCTAATTCATCATTCTGAATGGTGTACATTCAGTGTACATGCACCCCGTTCTGGTCCAATATACCTTTGTCATGCAGATGATCAATCCCACCCCCCAAAAAAAATCTGAGCGGAGAAACATTGAGCCAGCTTGAATTGGATGTGATCTGTGTTCAATCACCGTGTTGAGGTACAGTATACACCATCAGTAGGTCATTGTCCACATAATTACTCTATTTATGGGCCAGAGCTATACGGAATCATTTGTTTTCCATTTTGTCATGTTTATGGAGTATACTGCGGCTAGGGAAATGACATGTCTGCTGATGCATTGACTAATAACTAAGTAGCCGTGAGAGAGTGAAGTGTGACTGACTGTGGGATGTTGTTTCTGACTGGTGTCTGGCTGACTGACTGACTGTGTGGGAGTGGGATGTTGTTTCTGACTGGTGTCTGGCTGACTGGCTGACTGTGTGGGAGTGGGATGTTGTTTCTGACTGGTGTCTGGCTGACTGGCTGACTGTGTGGGAGTGCGATGTTGTTTCTGACTGGTGTCTGGCTGACTGACTGACTGTGTGGGAGTGCGATGTTGTTTCTGACTGGTGTCTGGCTGACTGACTGACTGTGTGGGAGTGGGATGTTGTTTCTGACTGGTGTCTGACTGACTGACTGTGTGGGAGTGGGATGTTGTTTCTGACTGGTGTCTGGCTGACTGGCTGACTGTGTGGGAGTGCGATGTTGTTTCTGACTGGTGTCTGGCTGACTGACTGACTGTGTGGGAGTGGGATGTTGTTTCTGACTGGTGTCTGGCTGACTGGCTGACTGTGTGGGAGTGGGATGTTGTTTCTGACTGGTGGCTGGCTGACTGGCTAAGTGGGATGCTACAGAGAGTACTGACTGGCTGACTGGCTGACTGGCTGCCTGACTAGCTGACTGACTGGCTGGCTGACTGGTTGAGTGACTGTGTGGGATGCTGTTACAGAGAGTACTGGCTGGCTGGCTGACTGACTGGCTGGCTGACTGTGTGGGATGTTGTTACAGAGAGTACTGGCTGGCTGGTTGTTGTTAGAGTTTCCGGCAAGAGGACAGACAGCTATGTAGACTTGTCCTTCATTACCTTGGCTACAGGACTCAGTAAACTCTGTTACTGTGTCATAGTATTTGTATTTATTATGGATCCCCATTAGTTCCTGCCAAGACAGCAGCTACTCTTCCTGGGGTTTATTATGGATCCCCATTAGTTCCTGTCAAGGCAGCAGCTACTCTTCCTGGGGAATAGAGTTCCATATAGGCATGGCTCTATGTAGTACTGTGCACCTCCCATAGTCTGTTCTGGACTTGGGGACTGAGAAGAGACCTCTGGTGGCATGTCTTGTTGGGTATGCTTGGGTGTCTGAGCTGTGTGCTAGTAGTTCAGACAGACAGCTTGGTGCATTCAACATGTCAATACCTCTCACAAATAAAAGTAGTGATGACGTCAATCTCTCCTCCACTTTCAGCCAGGAGAGAGTGACATGCATATTATGAATGCTCTCTGTGTACATCCAGGTGTGGCAAAACTAGGACCTGTAGGACCTGCCTTGTTGATAGTGTTGTTAAGAAGGTAGAAACTAGGGCCTGTAGGACCTGCCTTGTTGATAGTGTTGTTAAGAAGGTAGAAACTAGGGCCTGTAGGACCTGCCTTGTTGATAGTGTTGTTAAGAAGGTAGAAACTAGGGCCTGTAGGACCTGTCTTGTTGATAGTGTTGTTAAGAAGGTAGACACTAGGGCCTGTAGGACCTGCCTTGTTGATAGTGTTAAGAAGGTAGAAACTAGGGCCTGTAGGACCTGCCTTGTTGATAGTGTTGTTAAGAAGGTAGAAACTAGGGCCTGTAGGACCTGCCTTGTTGATAGTGTTGTTAAGAAGGTAGAAACTAGGGCCTGTAGGACCTGCCTTGTTGATAGTGTTGTTAAGAAGGTAGAAACTAGGGCCTGTAGGACCTGCCTTGTTGATAGTGTTGTTAAGAAGGTAGAAACTAGGGCCTGTAGGACCTGCCTTGTTGATAGTGTTGTTAAGAAGTTAGAAACTAGGGCCTGTAGGTCCTGCCTTGTTGATAGTGCTGTTAAGAAGGTAGAAACTAGGGCCTGTAGGACCTGCCTTGTTGATAGTGTTGTTAAGAAGGTAGAAACTAGAGCCTGTAGGACCTGCCTTGTTGATAGTGTTGTTAAGAAGGTAGAAACTAGGGCCTGTAGGACCTGCCTTGTTGATAGTGTTGTTAAGAAGTTAGAAACTAGGGCCTGTAGGTCCTGCCTTGTTGATAGTGCTGTTAAGAAGGTAGAAACTAGGGCCTGTAGGACCTGCCTTGTTGATAGTGTTGTTAAGAAGTTAGAAACTAGGGCCTGTAGGACCTGCCTTGTTGATAGTGTTGTTAAGAAGGTAGAAACTAGGGCCTGTAGGACCTGCATTGTTGATAGTGTTAAGAAGGTAGAAACTAGGGCCTGTAGGACCTGCCTTGTTGATAGCGCTGTTAAGAAGGTAGAAACTAGAGCCTGTAGGACCTGCCTTGTTGATAGTGTTGTTAAGAGCAGCACTTTATTATGGACAGACTTCTCCCATCTTAGCTACTGTTGTATCAATATGTTTTGACCATGACAGTTTACAATCCAGGGTTATTCCAAGTAGTTTAGTCACCTCAACTTGCTCAATTTCCACATTATTTATTACAAGATTTAGTTCAGGTTTAGGGTTTAGTGAATGATTTGTCCCAAAAACAATGCCTTTAGTTTTTAAATATTTAGGACTAACTTATTCCTTGCCACCCACTCTGAAACTAACTGCAGCTCTTTGTTAAGTGTTGCAGTCATTTCAGTCGCTGTCGTAGCTGATGTGTATAGTGTTGCAGTCATTTCAGACGCTGTCGTAGCTGATGTGTATAGTGTTGAGTCATCCGCATATGGCTTTACTCAAAGCATGTCGTTACTAAAGATGCAAAATAAGTAAATGGGCCTAGACAGCTGCCCTGGGGAATTCCTGATTCAACCTGGATTATGGTGGAGAGGCTTCCATTAAAGAACAACCTCTGTGTTTAGTTAGACAGGTAACTCTTTATCCACAATAAAGCAGGGGGTGTAAAGCCATGACACATCTGTTTTTCCAGTAGCAGACTATGATCAATAATGTCAAAAGCCGCACTGAAGTCTAACAAAAATAGTAGGAGCATGTTTCAAGTTTATTTGTCATGTGTAATGAATACATTGGAAATTTTACTCACCTGCGCTCACACAAATGCACAGGGGAAAGCTAGTATGCAGTATGAAAAGACATGAACAGCATTTAACTAGAAACGCCTCCTCTTTGCATCTCTATGTATCACTTGGCAAGTCTTTATTTTTTATTTTTAAGAAACCTACCGACAAAATAAACAAGTACATCTAAACTATTGCAGTTACATTTTGAATGCTATTGAAGCAAAGGCTTTCGTCACATTGTATGTATTTCCCGTTTACATTGTTTGCAGTGGTTTCTTAATCATCTTTCCTAATCTTTCCTAATGTACTGTATGGTCTAGTGACTGAACCAACGATCTGGATACTGCTTCCTTCAACTGTTACTAGGTTCATTCTTCTTGCTACTGCCTGTGTCCCAAATGGCACCCTAATCCCTTTATAGTGCACTACTTTTGACATAGAGCCCTATGTAGTGCACTATATAGGGTGCCATTTGGGCCGGGCCAATAGCATGTTCATCCGTAAAACAGCAACTAAATTCATCGGTATCGTTTTTGTACTCTATCTGAAAGATGTTTATAATAAATGATTTCAACTGAATAATAACAATTGTGCCTCCCAGTATGTTTAAGTAATTGCCCCTCAATGATTAATTTAGAAGGGTTCTGTTTTGTGTTGCAATTTAAATTTACCCTAGTATATACCTGGGGGATATATGTTGTTGTTGAAAACGTTTCTTTATCTGTAAAACAGAGCTGGTACAATGATTTGCTTTGGCCTGTTAAAACATATTTATGTGATGTATAACTATTTCATTAAAAATAACAACTAATGCACGTTTTGCTGTGTGTTTGTCAGGGGATGTGTCCAAAATGGTTCCCTATTCCCTACATAGTGCACTACTTTAGACCAGAGCCCTAAGGCACCCTATTCCCTACATAGTGCACTACTTTAGACCAGAGCCCTAAGGCCCCCTATTCCCTATATAGTGCACTACTTTAGACCAGAGTCCTATTGGGGGGAATAGGATGCCATTTGGGACACCACCTATCCCTTTACAAACTAACCCATCACATCAGAGAGAGTTTTTTTCAGATCAAATCATTTCAAAGTGACGTTGCAATATCCTACTGGCATAGCTCTATTAATGCATGGACAATACATTGCTTCATTCTAAATGGTTCCACTTCTAAGATGCTGTTTGGATGCTTTAATGAGGATGGGATGGGCTTTATCCTCAACATTTAATTAGAGTTACTCTGACACAGCGAAAAGCAAACCAACCCTTTACAAAGTACTCCATAACATCGAGGATTAAATGGGTATGAAGGAAACATGTCCTGTCCTGTACTCAAGAAGGTAACTGAACTAAATGACTGTAGTAGCACTCACTTCTGTCATCATCAGCCTTCAACACAACAGTAAGTTGAAGTTCATCATTAAGCTTGGGACCCTGGGTCTGAACCCCGCCCTGTGCAACTGGGTCCTGGACTTCCTGGCAGCCTGCCACCAGGTGGTGAAGGTAGGAGACAACACCTCCGCTACACTGATCCTCAACACCCCACAAGGGTACGGACTCAGCCCTCTCCTGTACTCCCTGTTCACCCATGTTTGATGATTAACTACTAATGCTCTGATTGTGATAACATACAGGAACTCAAGTCCTTTTGTTCACCCTTACCTAGAATACCTCACAATCAAATGCTGACCATATTACCTCCCTAGATAATTATCTTTGGTTATAGTCACAGCCTTGTATATTCCCCCTCAAGCCGATACCACGACAGCCCTCAAGGAACTACACTGGAAATCATATATCCTGAGGCCTCATTTATTGTAGCTGGGGATTTTAAAGCAAATTTGAGGAAAAGGCTACCGAAGTTCTATCAACACATTGCCTGTAGTAGTAGCTCTTCCAAAACTCTGGGCCATTGTTACTCTCCCTTCCTGGATGGCTACAAGGCCCTCCCCCACCCTCCCTTCGGCAAATCAGATCACGACTCCATTCTGCTACTCCAGTCCTATAGGCAGAAACCCAAACAGGAAATATCTGTGCTAAGGTCTATTCAAAGCTGGTGTGACCAATCGGAATCCAAGCTTCAAGATTATTTTGATCACGCGGACTAGGAAATGTTCCGAGTTGCCTCTGAGAATAAAAAAACACCACATTTAACCACGGCAAGGTGACTGGGAATATGGTTGAATACAAACAGTGCGGTTATGCCCTCTGTAAGGCAAAGTAACAGGCAAAACATCAGTGCAGAGACAATTCAACGGCTTAGACACAAGACATATGTGGCAGGGTCTACAGACATTCACGGATTACAAAGAGAACACAAGCGAGGTCGCGGACACCGACATCTTGCTCCCGGACAAGCTAAGCACCTTCTTCGCCCGCTTTGAGGAGAACACAGTGCTACCGACGCGGCACACTCCCAAGGACTGTGGGCTCTCATTCTCCGTGGCCGACATGAGTAAGACATTTAAACGTGTTAACCCTTACAAGGCTGTCAGCCCAGACGGCATCCCAAGCCGTGTCCTCAGATCATGCGCAGACCAGCTGGCTGGAGTGTTTACGGACATATTCAATCTCTCCCTATCCCAGTCTGTTGTCCCCACTTTCTTCAAGATGACCACCATTGTTCCTGTACCCAAGAAAGCAAAGGTAACTGAACTAAATGATTATCGCCCCGTAGCACTCACTTCTGTCATCATGAAGTGCTTTGAGACGCTAGTTAATAAGGATCATATCACCTCCACCCCGAAGACCCTCACAAACTTTTACAGATGCACAATTGAGAGCATCCTGTCGGGGTGTATATCACCACCTGGTACAGCAACCGCACAGCCCGCAATCGCAGGACTTTCCAGAGGGTGGTGCTGTCTGCCTAACGCATAACCGGGGGCAAAACTACCTGCCCTCCAGGACACCTACAGCAGCCGATGTAACATGAAGGCCAAAAAGATCATCAAGGACATCAACTACCCGACACACAGCCTGTTCATCCCGCTGACGAGGTCAGTACAGGTATATCAAAGCAGGGACCAAGAGACTGAAAAACAGCTTCTATCTCAAGGCCATCAGACTGTTAAAATAGCCATCATTATCCATCTACCACCCTGTTACTCAACACTGCACCTTAGAGGCTGCTGCCCAATACACATAGACTTGGAATCACTGGCCACTTTAATAATGGAACACTGGTCACTTTAATAATGGAACACTGGCCACTTTAATAATGGAACACTGGCCACTTTAATAATGGAACACTGGCCACTTTAATAATGGAACACTGGTCACTTTAATAATGGAACACTGGTCACTTTAATAATGGAACACTGGTCACTTTAATAATGGAACACTGGTCACTTTAATAATGGAACACTGGTCACTTTAATAATGGAACACTGGTCACTTTAATAATATAACACTAGTCACTTTAATAATGGAACACTGGCCACTTTAATAATGGAACACTGGTCACTTTACAGTTTTTTTCGATTGCTAAACGACAGTGGACACTACTGGAGTCACATGTGCAAAACTCTAACTACAGTCTGCACAGCAGCAGTTCATGTGGACCAAACTCTAGTTCGTTTTTCATTGCTTGAACACAGTTTTCAAAACTCTACACACTTATCCCATGACTTTAACCACAACCTGCACAACACTGTGGATTTACAGCACTTTGTTCAAATGCTAACACACTGCTGTCAAAACTGTGAACCACACATTCAAAACGGAATAGATTTCAGCCTTGTGCCGTTCAAACACTGCTGATTGCAATTTCAGCTGAAAGGCTAAGCAGGTGTCTTGTTTTAGACTTGTTAGTGAACACATATTACAGTATATGTAGGTAGAGCTCAGAAAGACTCATTTTGGAAATGGAACAAGGAAGATGTGTTCGTGGAGGGAGAAGGGTGGCAGGGAGAGGGCGGATACGTGGAGGAAGACAAAGAAATAATGGCTACACTTATAGACCATGTCGTGAACCATGGTCTCTCATTGAGAGAGGCAGGGTTGAGGGTGCAACCCAATCTGCAAAGATCCACAGTGGCATCTGTAATGCGAATTTTCCATCATGCAAACAGGTGAGAGTTACATCCTTACAGTAAATGAAAACATTACAGGAATCTATTTTGTATTGCAATTATAGAATATTTACACAGATACATATTACAGTAAGTTTGACTGTAAAATATATTTTTACAACAGGACCCAAAGGCTGCCCCCAACAGGGGGAAGAGGTAAAATATTTTCAGATGCGTAGGCAAATGCTATTGTTGACATGGTTGTTGTCAACAATGCAATAAAACTGCGGGAGATTCAAGATAGAGTGCTGGCTGATAATGATATATTTGAAAATGTTAATTCTGTCAGCACAACAACTATTGCTCGAGTCCTAAAGAAACACCAAGTTACAATGAAACAGTTATGCACTGTACCGTTCGAGAGAAACAGTGAACGGGTAAAAGAGCAAAGATACCAATATGTCCAGGTAAGACGTCTGAGGTTACGTACACAGCTATACAAAACATTTAGTTTTTGTCATAGTTTGCGATAACGTTGCTTTTCACCACTCTGCAGCTGTCACAGATTGGTTTGCAGCACATCACAGATTTATGGTTTTGTACCTGCCTGCATATTCACCCTTCCTCAACCCAATAGAGGAGTTTTTCTCTGCCTGGAGGTGGAAAGTGTTTGGTCACCACCCACATGACCAAATGTCTCTTTTGGAAGCCATGCGTGCCGGATGTGAGGACACGAGTCCAGAGGACTGCCAGGGATGAATAAGGCACTCCAGAAGGTTCTTCCCCAGGTGCACGGCAAGAGAAAACATTAGATGTGATGTTGAAGAAAACCTGTGGCCTGATGCTAGAGAGAGGCAGGATTAGCCCCTCAATTATTTGTTTGAATTACAGTATGTACTTTTAGTTTCTACCTTTTTTTTCTCATTACTGTAATTCCGTAAATTACTAGACTGTTGAAGCAAACTGCTAATTTTCATTTACCTTAAAGAATTGTTATGTTCTAAAAATTTTAAGAAATCATGTGAAAGAATGTCACTCTTTTCTTTGAAGAAAATATTACTTTGTATGAAGTCACTGAAATTGTTCAAACTGTAAAGATGAAAAGTTTGTATTTTCTGTATTGGTGTTTGATGCTAGTGTTTTTACTCTCAGTGTGTTCTGAGTGACAGTGTGTGTTATCTCAGTGAGGGTTGTGCATAGTGTTTGGCTGCACTGAGCGTGTTTTGAGCCATGTGTTAAGAGTTGTGTTGCTTGGAATGAGTTTTGCAGGTGATGTGAACTGTTTAGCTCAGGTGACTGTTGGTAGTGCAGACTGTAGTTAGAGTTTTGCACATGTGACTCCAGTTGTGCCCACTGTCGTTTAGCAATCGAAAAAAACTGTAATAATGGAACACTGATCACTTTAATAATGTTTACATACTGCTATGTTTTTATTTTACCAGGCAAGTTGACTGAGAACACTTTCTCATTTACAGCTTCAGAAGCAAGCCAGCAGTGGGATGTGCTGCTGGCAATACACACTGTATTCCTCTCCAAAATTGTTCGTCCTAATATTAATATATTTCACAATTCCATTCTTTTACTTTTAGATGTTTGTATTTTTGTAAATTGTTAGATACTACTGCTCTGTTGGAGCTAGGAACACAAGCATTTAGTTACATACTACTGCACTGTTGGAGCTAGGAACACAAGCATTTAGTTACATACTACTGCTCTGTTGGAGCTAGGAACACAAGCATTTAGTTACATACTACTGCACTGTTGGAGCTAGGAACACAAGCATTTAGTTACATACTACTGCACTGTTGGAGCTAGGAACACAAGCATTTAGTTACATACTACTGCACTGTTGGAGCTAGGAACACAAGCATTTAGTTACATACTACTGCACTGTTGGAGCTAGGAACACAAGCATTTAGTTACATACTACTGCACTGTTGGAGCTAGGAACACAAGCATTTAGTTACATACTACTGCACTGTTGGAGCTAGGAACACAAGCATTTAGTTACATACTACTGCTCTGTTGGAGCTAGGAACACAAGCATTTAGTTAGATACTACTGCACTGTTGGAGCTAGGAACACAAGCATTTAGTTACATACTACTGCTCTGTTGGAGCTAGGAACACAAGCATTTAGTTACATACTACTGCACTGTTGGAGCTAGGAACACAAGCATTTAGTTACATACTACTGCACTGTTGGAGCTAGGAACACAAGCATTTAGTTACATACTACTGCACTGTTGGAGCTAGGAACACAAGCATTTAGTTACATACTACTGCACTGTTGGAGCTAGGAACACAAGCATTTAGTTACATACTACTGCTCTGTTGGAGCTAGGAACACAAGCATTTAGTTACATACTACTGCACTGTTGGAGCTAGGAACACAAGCATTTAGTTACATACTACTGCTCTGTTGGAGCTAGGAACACAAGCATTTAGTTAGATACTACTGCTCTGTTGGAGCTAGGAACACAAGCATTTAGTTACATACTACTGCTCTGTTGGAGCTAGGAACACAAGCATTTAGTTACATACTACTGCTCTGTTGGAGCTAGGAACACAAGCATTTAGTTACATACTACTGCACTGTTGGAGCTACGAACACAAGCATTTAGTTAGATACTACTGCTCTGTTGGAGCTAGGAACACAAGCATTTAGTTACATACTACTGCTCTGTTGGAGCTAGGAACACAAGCATTTAGTTAGATACTACTGCTCTGTTGGAGCTAGGAACACAAGCATTTAGTTAGATACTACTGCTCTGTTGGAGCTAGGAACACAAGCATTTAGTTACATACTACTGCTCTGTTGGAGCTAGGAACACAAGCATTTAGTTACATACTACTGCACTGTTGGAGCTAGGAACACAAGCATTTAGTTACATACTACTGCTCTGTTGGAGCTAGGAACACAAGCATTTAGTTAGATACTACTGCTCTGTTGGAGCTAGGAACACAAGCATTTAGTTAGATACTACTGCACTGTTGGAGCTAGGAACACAAGCATTTAGTTACATACTACTGCTCTGTTGGAGCTAGGAACACAAGCATTTAGTTACATACTACTGCTCTGTTGGAGCTAGGAACACAAGCATTTAGTTACATACTACTGCTCTGTTGGAGCTAGGAACACAAGCATTTAGTTACATACTACTGCTCTGTTGGAGCTAGGAACACAAGCATTTAGTTAGATACTACTGCACTGTTGGAGCTAGGAACACAAGCATTTAGTTACATACTACTGCTCTGTTGGAGCTAGGAACACAAGCATTTAGTTAGATACCACTGCACTGTTGGAGCTAGGAACACAAGCATTTAGTTACATACTACTGCTCTGTTGGAGCTAGGAACACAAGCATTTAGTTACATACTACTGCTCTGTTGGAGCTAGGAACACAAGCATTTAGTTAGATACTACTGCTCTGTTGGAGCTAGGAACACAAGCATTTAGTTACATACTACTGCTCTGTTGGAGCTAGGAACACAAGCATTTAGTTACATACTACTGCACTGTTGGAGCTAGGAACACAAGCATTTAGTTACATACTACTGCTCTGTTGGAGCTAGGAACACAAGCATTTAGTTACATACTACTGCTCTGTTGGAGCTAGGAACACAAGCATTTAGTTACATACTACTGCTCTGTTGGAGCTAGGAACACAAGCATTTAGTTACATACTACTGCACTGTTGGAGCTAGGAACACAAGCATTTAGTTACATACTACTGCTCTGTTGGAGCTAGGAACACAAGCATTTAGTTACATACTACTGCTCTGTTGGAGCTAGGAACACAAGCATTTAGTTACATACTACTGCTCTGTTGGAGCTAGGAACACAAGCATTTAGTTACATACTACTGCTCTGTTGGAGCTAGGAACACAAGCATTTAGTTAGATACTACTGCTCTGTTGGAGCTAGGAACACAAGCATTTAGTTACATACTACTGCTCTGTTGGAGCTAGGAACACAAGCATTTAGTTACATACTACTGCACTGTTGGAGCTAGGAACACAAGCATTTAGTTACATACTACTGCACTGTTGGAGCTAGGAACACAAGCATTTAGTTAGATATTACTGCACTGTTGGAGCTAGGAACACAAGCATTTAGTTACATACTACTGCTCTGTTGGAGCTAGGAACACAAGCATTTAGTTAGATACTACTGCACTGTTGGAGCTAGGAACACAAGCATTTAGTTACATACTACTGCTCTGTTGGAGCTAGGAACACAAGCATTTAGTTACATACTACTGCTCTGTTGGAGCTAGGAACACAAGCATTTAGTTACATACTACTGCTCTGTTGGAGCTAGGAACACAAGCATTTAGTTACATACTACTGCACTGTTGGAGCTAGGAACACAAGCATTTAGTTACATACTACTGCTCTGTTGGAGCTAGGAACACAAGCATTTAGTTAGATACTACTGCACTGTTGGAGCTAGGAACACAAGCATTTAGTTACATACTACTGCTCTGTTGGAGCTAGGAACACAAGCATTTAGTTACATACTACTGCACTGTTGGAGCTAGGAACACAAGCATTTAGTTACACACTACTGCACTGTTGGAGCTAGGAACACAAGCATTTAGTTACATACTACTGCTCTGTTGGAGCTAGGAACACAAGCATTTAGTTACATACTACTGCACTGTTGGAGCTAGGAACACAAGCATTTAGTTACACACTACTGCACTGTTGGAGCTAGGAACACAAGCATTTAGTTACATACTACTGCACTGTTGGAGCTAGGAACACAAGCATTTAGTTACATACTACTGCTCTGTTGGAGCTAGGAACACAAGCATTTAGTTACGTACTACTGCTCTGTTGGAGCTAGGAACACAAGCATTTAGTTACATACTACTGCTCTGTTGGAGCTAGGAACACAAGCATTTAGTTACATACTACTGCTCTGTTGGAGCTAGGAACACAAGCATTTAGTTACATACTACTGCTCTGTTGGAGCTAGGAACACAAGCATTTAGTTACATACTACTGCTCTGTTGGAGCTAGGAACACAAGCATTTAGTTATGTACTACTGCTCTGTTGGAGCTAGGAACACAAGCATTTAGTTACGTACTACTGCTCTGTTGGAGCTAGGAACACAAGCATTTAGTTACATACTACTGCTCTGTTGGAGCTAGGAACACAAGCATTTAGTTAGATACTACTGCTCTGTTGGAGCTAGGAACACAAGCATTTAGTTACATACTACTGCACTGTTGGAGCTAGGAACACAAGCATTTAGTTACATACTACTGCACTGTTGGAGCTAGGAACACAAGCATTTAGTTACATACTACTGCACTGTTGGAGCTAGGAACACAAGCATTTAGTTAGATACTACTGCTCTGTTGGAGCTAGGAACACAAGCATTTAGTTAGATACTACTGCACTGTTGGAGCTAGGAACACAAGCATTTAGTTACATACTACTGCTCTGTTGGAGCTAGGAACACAAGCATTTAGTTAGATACTACTGCACTGTTGGAGCTAGGAACACAAGCATTTAGTTACATACTACTGCACTGTTGGAGCTAGGAACACAAGCATTTAGTTACATACTACTGCTCTGTTGGAGCTAGGAACACAAGCATTTAGTTACATACTACTGCTCTGTTGGAGCTAGGAACACAAGCATTTAGTTAGATACTACTGCACTGTTGGAGCTAGGAACACAAGCATTTAGTTACATACTACTGCTCTGTTGGAGCTAGGAACACCAAGCATTTAGTTACATACTACTGCACTGTTGGAGCTAGGAACACAAGCATTTAGTTAGATATTACTGCTCTGTTGGAGCTAGGAACACAAGCATTTAGTTACATACTACTGCACTGTTGGAGCTAGGAACACAAGCATTTAGTTACATACTACTGCTCTGTTGGAGCTAGGAACACAAGCATTTAGTTACATACTACTGCTCTGTTGGAGCTAGGAACACAAGCATTTAGTTACATACTACTGCACTGTTGGAGCTAGGAACACAAGCATTTAGTTACATACTACTGCTCTGTTGGAGCTAGGAACACAAGCATTTAGTTACATACTACTGCTCTGTTGGAGCTAGGAACACAAGCATTTAGTTAGATACTACTGCACTGTTGGAGCTAGGAACACAAGCATTTAGTTACATACTACTGCTCTGTTGGAGCTAGGAACACCAAGCATTTAGTTACATACTACTGCACTGTTGGAGCTAGGAACACAAGCATTTAGTTAGATATTACTGCTCTGTTGGAGCTAGGAACACAAGCATTTAGTTACATACTACTGCTCTGTTGGAGCTAGGAACACAAGCATTTAGTTACATACTACTGCTCTGTTGGAGCTAGGAACACAAGCATTTAGTTACATACTACTGCACTGTTGGAGCTAGGAACACAAGCATTTAGTTAGATACTACTGCTCTGTTGGAGCTAGGAACACAAGCATTTAGTTACATACTACTGCTCTGTTGGAGCTAGGAACACAAGCATTTAGTTAGATATTACTGCACTGTTGGAGCTAGGAACACAAGCATTTAGTTACATACTACTGCACTGTTGGAGCTAGGAACACAAGCATTTAGTTAGATACTACTGCTCTGTTGGAGCTAGGAACACAAGCATTTAGTTACATACTACTGCTCTGTTGGAGCTAGGAACACAAGCATTTAGTTACATACTACTGCTCTGTTGGAGCTAGGAACACAAGCATTTAGTTAGATACTACTGCACTGTTGGAGCTAGGAACACAAGCATTTAGTTACATACTACTGCTCTGTTGGAGCTAGGAACACAAGCATTTAGTTAGATACTACTGCTCTGTTGGAGCTAGGAACACAAGCATTTAGTTACATACTACTGCTCTGTTGGAGCTAGGAACACAAGCATTTAGTTACATACTACTGCTCTGTTGGAGCTAGGAACACAAGCATTTAGTTAGATACTACTGCTCTGTTGGAGCTAGGAACACAAGCATTTAGTTACATACTACTGCTCTGTTGGAGCTAGGAACACAAGCATTTAGTTACATACTACTGCTCTGTTGGAGCTAGGAACACAAGCATTTAGTTACATACTACTGCTCTGTTGGAGCTAGGAACACCAAGCATTTAGTTACATACTACTGCTCTGTTGGAGCTAGGAACACAAGCATTTAGTTACATACTACTGCTCTGTTGGAGCTAGGAACACAAGCATTTAGTTACATACTACTGCACTGTTGGAGCTAGAAACACAAGCATTTAGTTAGATACTACTGCTCTGTTGGAGCTAGGAACACAAGCATTTAGTTACATACTACTGCTCTGTTGGAGCTAGGAACACAAGCATTTAGTTACATACTACTGCACTGTTGGAGCTAGGAACACAAGCATTTAGTTACATACTACTGCTCTGTTGGAGCTAGGAACACAAGCATTTAGTTACATACTACTGCACTGTTGGAGCTAGGAACACAAGCATTTAGTTACATACTACTGCTCTGTTGGAGCTAGGAACACAAGCATTTAGTTACATACTACTGCACTGTTGGAGCTAGGAACACAAGCATTTAGTTACATACTACTGCACTGTTGGAGCTAGGAACACAAGCATTTAGTTACATACTACTGCTCTGTTGGAGCTAGGAACACAAGCATTTAGTTACATACTACTGCACTGTTGGAGCTAGGAACACAAGCATTTAGTTACATACTACTGCTCTGTTGGAGCTAGGAACACAAGCATTTAGTTACATACTACTGCACTGTTGGAGCTAGGAACACAAGCATTTAGTTACATACTACTGCACTGTTGGAGCTAGGAACACAAGCATTTAGTTACATACTACTGCTCTGTTGGAGCTAGGAACACCAAGCATTTAGTTACATACTACTGCTCTGTTGGAGCTAGGAACACAAGCATTTAGTTAGATATTACTGCACTGTTGGAGCTAGGAACACAAGCATTTAGTTACATACTACTGCACTGTTGGAGCTAGGAACACAAGCATTTCGCTACACCCGCAATAACATCTGCTAAATATGTGTACGTGACCAATACAATTGAATTTGTTCGAATCTTGGCCCGTTGTAGTGTATTTACAGTTGTATAGTCATTCCGTCTTAGATTTCCTCCCTGACTGAAGTGTGTTCTGCTTGGTCAGCCCTTCGCGTAGCATTGGAATCTGTTCTGTTCTGTCTCCTTGGCACATCTTCCAGCCTGCATCGTGTTGTCAGATTCTTTTACAGTCTTCTAGCCTGCCTAGTGTTTCCAGTTCTTGTTAATTGGGATATTTAATTGGCTGTGTGGTGGATGTCTGTCCAGTAACACTGACCTTTCAGACCTTTCACGGCTGCTGTCTGTCTGCCTGACTGTCTGTCTCCTGGATAGAGAGAGAGAAACTGTGTCCCACATGGCAATCTATTCCTTATATAGTGCCCTTCATTGACCAGGGCTCAGGTAGGAAATAATGCGCCGTTTGTGAATCGCATAGACAAAGAGAGAACGTCATATCTCATAGTTGGATCTTGGCTTCACAGCTTGTAGGGGTGATGTGGTCAAACCAAACCCCTGTATTAGTGATAACCAAAGAGGTGTTTCTAGCTAGCCTGGTTCCAGATCTGTTTGTATTGTCTTGCCAATGACCATAGGAGTTGGCCTAGATGGCACAAAAGATCTGGGTCCAGGCTACTTTCTACGAGTACACTCTTTCTTGTTAGATGTGCTCAATCCAAGCCACATGTTATTTGGGTACTGTAATTTGTATTTATTATTATGGATGCCAAAGCAGCAGCTACTCTTCCTGAGTTTAAAAAAAATTACAATACATTCACAGATTTCACAACACACTGTGTGCCCTCAGGCCCCTACTCCACCACTACCACATATCTACAGTACTAAATCAGTACTAAATCCATGTGTGTGTGTGTGTGTGTGTGTGTGTGTGTGTGTGTGTGTGTGCGTGTGCGTGCGTGTCTGTGTGCGTGCGTGCGTGCGTGTGTGTGTGTGTGTGTGCGTGCGTGTGTGTGTGTTCCATAATGGTTACCGCTGATCCCTGAAGAGCAGACTCTAACAGTTTCACTGTTCTGTTTTTCTATCTCATAATTAGTGTTGGATTAACTACTGTAGACTCTCTGCCGCCCTAGAAGAGTTTTACAAGGTATTTTCTGCGCCTACGTCCCAAATCGCACCTTGTTCCCTTTACAGTGCACTAAGTTTGACCAGAACCCTATGGGCCCTATAGATGGAACAGGCTGCCATTTGGGATCCCACCCAGCTCTCTATACGTCTCTGTCTATACGTCTCTCGTGTACCTCATTAAAACCAAACATAGAACAGAGCTTTACTTTCATCACGACTGTTAGTCTCCACCTCCCTCCCGTTTGGAAATATGAAACATTACACTAATTAGTGTTGGTGTTGTTGTTGTTTACCATTGACATGGTGTTGTTATTGTTTACCCTTGGCATGGTGTTGTTATTGTTTACCCTTGGCATGGTGTTGTTATTGTTTACCATTGGCATGGTGTTGATGCATACCATTGGCATGGTGTTGATGCATACCATTGGCATGGTGTTGATGCTAACCATTGGCATGGTGTTGATGCTAACCATTGGCATGGTGTTGATGCTAACCATTGGCATGGTGTTGATGCATACCATTGGCATGGTGTTGATGCATACCATTGGCATGGTGTTGATGCATACCATTGGCATGGTGTTGATGCTTACCATTGGCATGGTGTTAATGCTTACCATTTGCATGGTGTTAATGCTAACCATTGGCATGGTGTTGATGCTAACCATTGGCATGGTGTTGATGCTAACCATTGGCATGGTGTTGATGCTAACCATTGGCATGGTGTTGATGCTAACCATTGGCATGGTGTTGATGCTAACCATTGGCATGGTGTTGATGCTAACCATTGGCATGGTGTTAATGCTAACCATTGGCATGGTGTTGATGCTAACCATTGGCATGGTGTTGATGCATACCATTGGCATGGTGTTAATGCTTACCATTGGCATGGTGTTAATGCTAACCATTGGCATGGTGTTGATGCTAACCATTGGCATGGTGTTAAGGCTAACCATTGGCATGGTGTTGATGCTAACCATTGGCATGGTGTTAAGGCTAACCATTGGCATGGTGTTGATGCTAACCATTGGCATGGTGTTAATGCTAACCATTGGCATGGTGTTAATGTTAACCATTGGCATGGTGTTAATGCTAACCATTGGCATGGTGTTAATGCTAACCATTGGCATGGTGTTGTTATTGTTTACCCCGCCTCCTCTCCCTGTTCTCATCCTCCCATCTTTGCTATTTTTATTTACTTCAAATAGATATATATTCATATATATATTCATATAGATATATTTTCACATAGATACAGTGCCTTGCGAAAGTATTCGGCCCCCTTGATCTTTGCGACCTTTTGCCACATTTCAGGCTTCAAACATAAAGATATAAAACTGTATTTTTTTGTGAAGAATCAACAACAAGTGGGACACAATCATGAAGTGGAACGACATTTATAGGATATTTCAAACTTTTTTAACAAATCAAAAACTGAAAAATTGGGCGTGCAAAAAGCAACTGAGTTAGGAAGGACGCCTGTATCTTTGTAATGACTGGGTGTATTGCTACACCATCCAAAGTGTAATTAATAACTTCACCATGCTCAAAGGGATATTCAATATCTCCTATCTACCAATAGGTGCCCTTCTTCGCAAAGCATTGGAAAACCTCCCTGGTCTTTATGGTTGAATCTGCGTTTGAAATTCACTGCTGGACTGAGGAACCTTACAGATAATTGTATGTGAGGTATTCATTCAAAAATCATGCTGAACACTATTATTGCAGCACATTTTTACGCCTGAACTTGTTTAGGCTTGCAATAACAAAGGGATTGAATCTTATTGACTCAAGACATTTCAGCTTTTCATTCTGAATTAATTTGAAAAATGTTCTAAAAACATAATTCCACATTATGGGGTGTTGTGTGTAGGCACAGTGACACAACATCTACATTTGATCCATTTTGCTATTCAGGCTGTAACGAAACAAGATGTGGGAAAAAAAGTCAAGGGATTTGAATACTTTCCAGATGCACTGTATGTTCATGTCTAAAACCTGAACTCTTCATGGAGAATATCAGAATAACAAACACTTGTCCTCGTTTCAATGGAATATCAGAATAATAGACACTTGTCCTCGTTTCAATGGAATATCAGAATAACAGACACTTGTCCTTGTCTGCTGTCTTGTTGAATACGCTGTATTTCTATTATGCTGTAAACACTATTACGGTTTTCTATACACACACACACACACACACACACACACACACACACAAACCCACACACACACACATACACACACACAGGCACACACACACACACACACACACACAGACACACACACACACACACACACACACACACACACACACACACACACACACACACGCACACACACACAGAGACACACACACACACACACACACACACACACACACACACACACACACAGACACACACACACACACACACACACACACACACACACACACACACACACACACACACACACACACACACTTCTCTTCTTCATCTTATCAGAGGGAGAAGTCTTACACCACAGGTAAATTCTATCCATATGTAACAGGGTTGGTTATGTTTCCACTTGCCTCTAAAGAAAGGTGTATTTAATGTTCAAGCATTCTTATTGGTTGGTTCAACTGATGACAATAAGGCGTGTTGTGATTGGCCCCGCTTGGGGAGATCGCGAATGTCAGGTCTTCCCAGTATGAAAATGTGATGCAAGGGATTTTGCCGTCAATATCGTTAAGCCCTGCACAACTAACGTGCTGTTTCCCATTTAACAACAGCAACAGAAATAAATGATGCTCAACTGGGACCACTGGCTGATGTGATTTATTAGGACAAAACACAACGCAAGGAGTATACGATTTACATCTGTTACATACATTATATATACAAAAAGTATGTGGACACCCCTTAAAATGAGTGGATTTGGCTATTTCACCCACAACCGTTGCTGACAGGTGTATAAAATTGTGCACACAGCCAAGCAATCTCCATAGACAAACATTGGCAGTAGACCGGCCTTACTGAAGAGCTCAGTGACTTTGAACGTGACACTGTCATAGGATGCCACTTTTCCAAAAAGTCAGTTCGTCAAATTTCTGCCCTGCTAGAGCTGCCCCGGGTCAACTGTAAGTGCTGTTATTGTGAAGTGGAAACGTCTAGGAGCCACAATGGCTAATCAACGCAGTGGTAGGCCACACAAGCTAGCAGAACGGGACCGCTGAGTGCAGAAGCGCGTAGTGCGTAAAAAATTGTCTGTCCTCGGTTGCAACACTCACTACCGAGTTCCAAACTGCCTCTCATCATCAGCACAATAACTGTTCGTCGGGAGCTTCATGAAATGGGTTTCCATGGCTGAGTAGCTGCACACAAGCCTAAAATCACCATGCGCAAAGCCAATCGTTCTCTGGAGGGATGAATCACGCTTCACTATCTGGCAGTCCGAAAGACTAATCTAGGTTTGGCGGATGCCAGGAGAACTCTACCTGCCCCAACGCATAATGCCAACTGTAAAGTTTGGTGGAGGAGAAATAATGGTCTAGGGCTGTTTTCTCATGGTTCAGGCTAGGCCCCTTAGTTCCAGTGAAGGGAAATCTTAACGCTACAAACACGTTTGGGATGAATTGGAACGCCAACTGTGAGCCAGGCCTAATCGCCCAACAACAGTCCCCAACCTCACGAATGCTCTTGTTGCAGCAATGTTCCAACATCTCCATGGGTCATGTAGTGTACTTCAACCTTGCAGCTTTGTGTGTAATGCTTCCAAGGTTGTCCACCCTCCCTACCTCTCTATCTGATCAAGGTTCTCCCCCCTCCCTACCTCTGTATCTGATCAAGGTTCTCCACCCTCCTTACCTCTGTATCTGATCAAGGTTCTCCACCCTCCTTAGCTTTCTATCTGATCAAGGTCCTCCACCCTCCCTACGTCTCGATCTGATCAAGGTTCTCCACCCTCCCACCCACCCTGTATCTGATCAAGGTTCTCCACCCTCCCTGTATCTGATCAAGGTTCTTCACCCTCCCTACCTCTGTATCTGATCAAGGTTCTCCACCCTCCCTACCTCTGTATCTGATCAAGGTTCTCCACCCTCCCTACCTCTGTACCTGATCTAGGTTACTGACTAGTCTGCCTCCGCCATCTGCCTCATTAGAAATACTGGAGCTGCGCATTCATTAATATCCAAATTGTTTCCACGGTTGTTGTTGATGTTGTGTGTTGTACAGACACCTCACAAGTCCTCAACTGGCAGCCTCATTAAATAGTACCCGCAAAACACCAGTCTCAATGTCAACAGTAAAGAGGCGATACCGGGAGGCTGGCCTTCTAGACAGAATTGCAAAGAAAAAGCCATATCTCAGACTGGCCAATAAAAATAAAAGATTAAGATGGGCAAAAGAACACGAACACTGGACAGAGGAACTCTGCCTAGAAGGTCAGCATCCCGGAGTCACCTCTTCACTGTTAATGTTGAGACTGGACAGAAGAATTCTGCCTAGAAGGCCAGCATCCCGGAGTCGCCTCCTCACTGTTAACATTGAGACTGGTGTTTTGCGGGTACAATTTAATGAAGCTGCCAGCTGAGGACTTGTGAGGCGTCTGTTTCTCAAACTAGACACTCTTATGTACTTGTCCTCTTGCTCTTGTACTTGTCCTCTTGCTCTGCACTGGGGCCTCCCACTCCTCTTTCTATTCTGGTTAGGGCCAGTTTGCACTGTTTTGTGAAGGGAGTAGAACACAGTGTTGTTCTCCTTCCTTTCTCAGAACAAGAATAGACTGACGAGTTCCATAGGGCTCTATATAGGGACTGTTGGCCAGGTTCCATAGGACTCTATATAGGGACTGTTGACCAGGTTCCATAGGGCTCTATATAGGGACTATTGACCAGGTTACATAGGGCTCTATATTGGGACTGTTGACCAGCTTCCATAGGGCTCTATATAGGGACTGTTGACCAGCTTCCATAGGGCTCTATATAGGGACTGTTGACCAGGTTCGATAGGGCTCTATATAGGGACAGTTGACCAGGTTCCATAGGGCTCTATATAGGGTCTATTGACCAGGTTCGATAGGACTCTTTATAGGGACTGTTGACCAGGTTCCATAGGGCTCTATATAGCGACTATTGACCAGGTTCCATAGGGCTCTATATAGGGACTGTTGACCAGCTTCCATAGGGCTCTATATAGGGAAAGTTGACCAGGTTCCATTGGGTTCTATATAGGGACTGTTAACCAGGTTCCATAGGGCTCTATATAGGGACTGTTGACCAGGTTCCATAGGGCTCTATATAGGGACTGTTAACCAGGTTCCATAGGGCTCTATATAGAGACTGTTGACCAGGTTCCATAGGACTCTATATAGGGACTGTTGACCAGGTTCCATAGGGCTCTATATAGGGACTATTGACCAGGTTACATAGGGCTCTATATTGGGACTGTTGACCAGGTTCCATAGGGCTCTATATAGGGACTGTTGACCAGGTTCCATAGGGATCTATATAGGGACTGTTAACCAGCTTCCATAGGGCTATATATAGAGACTGTTAACCAGGTTCCATAGGGCTCTATATAGGGACTGTTGACCAGGTTCCATAGGGCTCTATATAGGGACTGTTAACCAGCTTCCATAGGGCTATATATAGAGACTGTTAACCAGGTTCCATAGGGCTCTATATAGGGACTGTTAACCAGCTTCCATAGGGCTCTATATAGAGACTGTTAACCAGGTTCCATAGGGCTCTATATAGGGACTGTTAACCAGCTTCCATAGGGCTCTATATTGAGACTGTTAACCAGGTTCCATAGGGCTCTATATAGGGACTGTTAACCAGCTTCCATAGGGCTCTATATAGGGACTGTTAACCAGCTTCCATAGGGCTCTATATAGGGACTGTTAGCCAGGTTCCATAGGACATATATTGTCTCTCAGGACCATTCAGATATTATTTTCAGAAGATTATAATGCTGAAACAAACCCAGAGTGGAATTTTACGATCCAGTGCTCTCACAATCACTCTGCACATTGATGTCAATCTACCCGGCAGGGAGATAATTATTCTCCTTCATTAATTGGAATAAGTTAATGTGTCATTCAAACAGCTGTACTAGTCATTCAGAGCTACGGACAACCAGCACGCATCCAAAGTGAAATATCTAGGATCCGACACAACGGCCGTTTCAGTTCAGCACCATGGATTGAATAAGCCACTGTTGCTCGCACTTGCGTGGTTATTGTGGAGCTGCTCTGTATTCCAGTGTCCTTATTGGTTACAGAGAGGAACCTGTCGTTGCTTTCTACCTTCAGACCCGAAACGCTGTGAGCTTTAAGACCATGCTGTACTCCAACAGGCAACATCTGTCCTCTACACTGTGTATCGCGCTTGGCTTCAGGTCCGTTTCTACACAGTCGGTGATCTGACACACACAGCGCTGCTAGAGAAAGGAGACATCCCCAACACAGCACCATATTGATGACAGAGTGAGAGTGATGAGATGCAAGGAGAAGATATTATCCCGCTGCTGTTCTATAGAAACGGACCGATAGCATGAGGAAAACTGGAGCTACGAGTGCACACTACAACAAATAAGACGGAGAGGTGCTGCAAAATGGTAGGATCTTGTTGAACTCGACATCATGGTAGGATCTTGTTGAACTAGACACCATGGTCGGATCTTGTTGAACTAGACACCATGGTAGGATATTGTTGAACTAGACACCATGGTCGGATCTTGTTGAACTAGACACCATGGTAGGATCTTGTTGAACTAGACACCATGGTAAGATCTTGTTGAACTCGACATCATGGTAGGATCTTGTTGAACTAGACACCATGGTCGGATCTTGTTGAACTAGACACCATGGTAGGATCTTGTTGAACTAGACACCATGGTCGGATCTTGTTGAACTAGACACCATGGTAGGATCTTGTTGAACTAGACACCATGGTAAGATCTAGTTGAACTTGACACCATGGTAAGATCTTGTTGAACTAGACACCATGGTAAGATCTTGTTGAACTCGACATCATGGTAGGTTCTTGTTGAACTAGACACCATGGTAGGATCTTGTTGAACTAGACACCATGGTCGGATCTTGTTGAACTAGACACCATGGTAGGATATTGTTGAACTAGACACCATGGTCGGATCTTGTTGAACTAGACACCATGGTAGGATCTTGTTGAACTAGACACCATGGTAAGATCTTGTTGAACTCGACATCATGGTAGGATCTTGTTGAACTAGACACCATGGTCGGATCTTGTTGAACTAGACACCATGGTAGGATCTTGTTGAACTAGACACCATGGTCGGATCTTGTTGAACTAGACACCATGGTAGGATCTTGTTGAACTAGACACCATGGTAAGATCTAGTTGAACTTGACACCATGGTAAGATCTTGTTGAACTAGACACCATGGTAAGATCTTGTTGAACTCGACATCATGGTAGGTTCTTGTTGAACTAGACACCATGGTCGGATCTTGTTGAACTCGACATCATGGTAGGTTCTTGTTGAACTAGACACCATGGTCGGATCTTGTTGAACTAGACACCATGGTAGGATCTTGTTGAACTAGACACCATGGTAAGATCTAGTTGAACTTGACACCATGGTAAGATCTTGTTGAACTAGACACCATGGTAAGATCTTGTTGAACTAGACACCATGGTAGGATCTTGTTGAACTAGACACCATGGTAGGATCTTGTTGAACTAGACATCATGGTAAGATCTTGTTGAACTAGACACCATGGTAAGATCTAGTTGAACTTGACACCATGGTAAGATCTAGTTGAACTAGACACCATGGTAAGATCTTGTTGAACTAGACACCATGGTAGGATCTTGTTGAACTAGACACCATGGTAGGATATTGTTGAACTAGACGCCATGGTAGGATCTTGTTGAACTAGTCACCATGGTAGGATCTTGTTGAACTAGACACCATGGTAGGATCTTGTTGAACTAGTCACCATGGTAGGATCTTGTTGAACTAGACACCATGGTAGGATCTTGTTGAACTAGTCACCATGGTAGGATGTTGTTGAACTATTGTTGTCATGTCTATTCTTAGGCTAGAACTGTCTGTCTGCACAACTGAATAGAACTGTCTGTCTGCACAACTGAATAGAACTGTCTGTCTGCACAACTGAATAGAACTGTCTGTCTGCACAACTGAATATAACTGTCTGTCTGCACATCTGAATAGAATTGTCTGTCTGCACAACTGAATAGAACTGTATATCTGCACATTTGAATAGAACTGTCTATCTGCACATTTGAATATAGTTGTCTGTCTGCACAACTGAATAGAACTGTCTGTCTGCACAACTGAGTAGAACTGTCTGTCTGCACATCTGAATATAACTGTCTGCCTGCACAACTGAATAGAACTGTCTGTCTGCACAACTGAATAAAACTGTCTGTCTGCACAGCTGAATAGAACTGTCTGTCTGCACATCTGAATAGAACTGTCTGTCTGCACAACTGAATATAACTGTCTGTCTGCACATCTGAATAGAACTGTCTGTCTGCACAACTGAATATAACTGTCTGTCTGCACATTTGAATAGAACTGTCTGTCTGCACATCTGAATAGAACTGTCTGTCTGCGCAACTGAATCATTGTTTTCTCTACAGTTATGCATGTTGTAGTCACTGTAATGCTGTTCAATCTACTGTAGCTTAGCCTAGTGTTCAGTATCTGTAGCCTAGTGTTCAGTATCTGTAGCCTAGTGTTCAGTATCTGTAGCCTAGTGTTCAGTATCTGTAGCCTAGTGTTCAGTATCTGTAGCCTAGTGTTCAGTATCTGTAGCCTAGTGTTCAGTATCTGTAGCCTTGTGTTCAGTATCTGTAGCCTTGTGTTCAGTATCTGTAGCCTAGTGTTCAGTATCTGTAGCCTTGTGTTCAGTATCTGTAGCCTAGTGTTCAGTATCTGTAGCCTAGTGTTCAGTATCTGTAGCCTAGTGTTCAGTATCTGTAGCCTAGTGTTCAGTATCTGTAGCCTTGTGTTCAGTATCTGTAGCCTTGTGTTCAGTATCTGTAGCCTAGTGTTCAGTATCTGTAGTCTAGTGTTCAGTATCTGTAGTCTAGTGTTCAGTATCTGTAGCCTAGTGTTCAGTATCTGTAGCCTAGTGTTCAGTATCTGTAGCCTTGTGTTCAGTATCTGTAGCCTTGTGTTCAGTATCTGTAGCCTAGTGTTCAGTATCTGTAGTCTAGTGTTCAGTATCTGTAGTCTAGTGTTCAGTATCTGTAGCCTAGTGTTCAGTATCTGTAGTCTAGTGTTCAGTATCTGTAGTGTCTGTTGCCTAGTGTTCAGTATCTGTAGCCAAGTGTTCAGTACCTGTAGTGTCTGTAGCCTAGTGTTCAGTATCTGTAGTCTAGTGTTCAGTATCTGTAGCCTAGTGTTCAGTATCTGTAGCCTAGTGTTCAGTATCTGTAGCCTAGTGTTCAGTATATGTAGTGTATGTAGTCTAGTGGTCAGTGTCTGTAGTCTAGTGTTCAGTATCTGTAGCCTAGTGTTCAGTGTCTGTAGTCTAGTGTTCAGTATCTGTAGCCTAGTGTTCAGTGTCTGTATTCTAGTGTTCAGTATCTGTAGCCTAGTGTTTAGTATCTGTAGCCTTGTGTTCAATATCTGTAGCCTTGTGTTCAGTATCTGTAGCCTAGTGTTCAGTATCTGTAGTCTAGTGTTCAGTATCTGTAGCATAGTGTTCAGTATATGTAGCCTAGTGTTCAGTATCTGTAGCCTAGTGTTCAGTATCTGTAGTCTAGTGTTCAGTATCTGTAGCCTAGTGTTCAGTATATGTAGCCTTGTGTTCAGTAGCTGTAGCCTTGTGTTCAGTATCTGTAGCCTAGTGTTCAGTATCTGTAGTCTAGTGTTCAGTATCTGTAGTCTAGTGTTCAGTATATGTAGCCTAGTGTTCAGTATCTGTAGCCTAGTGTTCAGTATCTGTAGTCTAGTGTTCAGTATCTGTAGCCTAGTGTTCAGTATCTGTAGCCTAGTGTTCAGTATCTGTAGCCTAGTGTTCAGTATCTGTAGTCTAGTGTTCAGTATCTGTAGCCTAGTGTTCAGTATCTGTAGCCTAGTGTTCAGTATATGTAGCCTAGTGTTCAGTATCTGTAGCCTAGTGTTCAGTATATGTAGCCTAGTGTTCAGTATCTGTAGCCTAGTGTTCAGTATCTGTAGCCTAGTGTTCAGTATATGTAGCCTAGTGTTCAGTATCTGTAGCCTAGTGTTCAGTATATGTAGCCTAGTGTTCAGTATCTGTAGTCTAGTGTTCAGTATCTGTAGTCTAGTGTTCAGTATCTGTAGTCTAGTGTTCAGTATCTGTAGCCTAGTGTTCAGTATCTGTAGTCTAGTGTTCAGTATCTGTAGTCTAGTGTTCAGTATCTGTAGTCTAGTGTTCAGTATCTGTAGTCTAGTGTTCAGTATCTGTAGCCTAGTGTTCAGTATCTGTAGCCTAGTGTTCAGTATCTGTAGCCTAGTGTTCAGTATCTGTAGTCTAGTGTTCAGTATCTGTAGCCTAGTGTTCAGTATATGTAGCCTAGTGTTCAGTATATGTAGCCTAGTGTTCAGTATCTGTAGCCTAGTGTTCAGTATATGTAGCCTAGTGTTCAGTATCTGTAGTCTAGTGTTCAGTATCTGTAGCCTAGTGTTCAGTATCTGTAGTCTAGTGTTCGGTATCTGTAGCCTAGTGTTCAGTATCTGTAGCCTTGTGTTCAGTATTCATAGCCTAGTGTTCAGTATATGTAGTCTAGTGTTCAGTATTCATAGCCTAGTGTTCAGTATCTGTAGTCTAGTGTTCAGTATCTGTAGCCTAGTGTTCAGTATCTGTAGTCTAGTGTTCAGTATCTGTAGTCTAGTGTTCAGTATTCATAGCCTAGTATTCAGTGTCTGTAGTCTAGTGTTCAGTATTCATAGCCTAGTGTTCACTAGCTGTTCTCAGCTGAGAAGGAGATTACACAAAGCTATGAACAATAGACATCCAGCTGTGTGGATGGATTTATGATTTATTAAAAAATATGTTACCTTGAAATGTATTATATTTCTTAGATACCATGACGACCTGTTTTTCTTGCCAATACTGAATACTTGCTCTTTGTGTAATTAATGTAAGAAAGGACATGAAGCAACGTCATCTACTGTAAAGTGTGTGCAGGTTATTTTCCTTTATGGGGAAACGGCTCATTGTGTTTTGGAGGCATGGAGGAATTATTGACACGCATTTTTAGAGCCCTATGGTGTTTATCTTGATGTTCTAGGCTAGTGTAGTCTATAGTGTTTATCTTGACGTTCTAGGCTAGTGTAGTCTATAGTGTTTATCTTGACGTTCTAGGCTAGTGTATCCTACAGAAATAGAATCACATTTGATTCTAGAATTAGTTTGGATTACATTCTAGAATCTCATATTCCTACATATTCCATCAATGATATTTAAACATTTCTTTCACATTTACCTTTTATTGTGGACAATATCACTCCGAAAACAAACTATGGTCTCTGAGGATTAGGAGACAAAGAACAATAGGACAATGTGTAAAAGAGCCAGGTTTCTTTAGCAGCAGCAGAGACGTATTTATTGAGATTACTTGAGTCCCTGTGGGGACAACAATGCCCAAATTGCAGCCTATTCCCTACATAGTGCATTACTTTTGACTGGGCTCTAGTAAAAAGAAGTGCACTTGTGCGGCATGTAGCCTAGGGGTTAGAGAGGTGAGCCAGAAACTGCAATTCGAATCCCGGGTTTGAAGGGGAAAATCTGTCAGGAAGTGAGCTGGATAGTACAAAAAAAAACATGACAAATTTCAGTTTCAGATTTGAAATTGCATTTTCACGTGTTGACACCACCTTTCACGTGAGGAGAATAACATGTTTCACCTCAAAATCAGACATGCAGTTTCACGTGTGAAAAACATTCCCGTGAAAATCTACATGTCAGAAAACTCCAACTGTGAAAATCTCACTTTCACATGTGGCGTTGCAGATTCACATGTTGGCGTTGCAGATTCACATGTGGAGTTGCAGATTCACATGTGGCGTTGCAGATTCACATGTGGAGTTGTAGATTCACATGTGGAGTTGCAGATTCACATGTTGGGGTTGCAGATTCACATGTGGAGTTGCAGATTCACATGTTGGGGTTGCAGATTCACATGTGGAGTTGCAGATTCACATTTGGAGTTGCATATTCACATGTGGAGTTGCAGATTCACATGTTGGGGTTGTAGATTCACATGTGGAGTTGCAGATTCACATTTGGAGTTGCATATTCACATGTGGAGTTGCAGATTCACATGTTGGGGTTGCAGATTCACATGTTGGGGTTGCAGATTCACATGTGGAGTTGCAGATTCACATGTGGAGTTGCAGATTCACATGTTGGGGTTGCAGATTCACATGTTGGGGTTGCAGATTCACATGTGGAGTTGCAGATTCACATGTGGAGTTGCAGATTCACATGTTGGAGTTGCAGATTCACATGTGTAGTTGCAGATTCACATGTTGGGGTTGCAGATTCACATGTTGGGGTTGCAGATTCACATGTGGAGTTGCAGATTCACATGTTGGAGTTGCAGATTCACATGTGTAGTTGCAGATTCACATGTTGGGGTTGCAGATTCACATGTGGAGTTGCAGATTCACATGTTGGAGTTGCAGATTCACATGTTGGGGTTGCAGATTCACATGTGGAGTTGCAGATTCACATGTTGGGGTTGCAGATTCACATGTTGGAGTTGCAGATTCACATGTTGGGGTTGCAGATTCACATGTTGGGGTTGCAGATTCACATGTTGGGGTTGCAG